>NW_010337732.1:60802-90710 GCF_000700745.2 Antrostomus carolinensis | reverse complement strand
TTGGCATTCTTTGCTGACATGTGAAGACAGCTCTGTCCTTAGCACTGTGTGACCAGTAAAATAGAGCTGAAAAGATCCCTGGTCTTCAGACATGCCTGCTGGCCTGTCAGGATCTTGAAAGAGTCACTCTTTTCCTCACTGAGAACTAACAGTGTGGAGCAGAAGGAGGCAACCAAGAAGAAAATACCTGCTGGCACATAATGGCCTATTTCAGGGCAGGCTTGGAGCTTCTTGGAAATATTTTTTCTTCAGAGAGATTTTTTGCTAAAGAGAAAAAGTCTTAAGAAAAAACATAGTTGTGTTATATATCTGTCCGTCACTCAAGCATACCACAGTCAGTGCCCCGAGTACTTTGCAATAAGTTTGACCTAAATTCTGAGGAAAGACCCTCTGTGTTCTCTGTACTGCTAAGCTATAAGGTTTGGAGTAGATTTTGAGCAAGAAGACACCAACTGTTTCACTTATTTCTGAAGATAATTAGTCATATACAGACAGTATATGCATTGCTATGGAATTTGATTTTAAATTTACCTCGCATTTCTCCCCAAATCTTCACTATCATTGTATAGCATTAGGTTACATAAAACTGCACAGTTCTGTAAAGGTTTGCCTAAACGTGAAAGTTATTCCAAATTTAAAACAGGATGGGTTTGAAATGGAGAATAATTTATCAGTGTCTAACCAGCTAGAGTTATTTTAGAATAGCATCAAATTTGCATGCTGCTTTAAGGTGCAAAACGGCCCTAGCACTGAGAATGACTTGCATTGTCAAGAGATGGATGACAAGTCTAACCATCTTTCAAAAAACAGTTCTTACTTGTCAAATGCGATGCTCTGGAAACTAGTTTTAGTTTGTATGAAAAGTGTATTTGCTTGATTCATGTTAATCAAAGAACAGTTAATAGGATGGTTATAAAAAGATTCAATTTAATACAGCATTCATAAATAGAAAATAGACCTTGAAAAATTATACACTCAAAAGTATAAAAGCAAATGTTCGGTCTTTGGCTGCTGCAGTGGAAAAGTGTTTTGACTACCTGATAAATAGGATAGTGCAATGATATATTTAAGAGACTCAGAATAGTGAGTTTTAAACTTCTGTCTCTTATCTGGTACACCCATTTCAACATCTCCATGAACCTATCAATTCTGTATGTATGTATTAAAGATAACAAGAGTTGCTTTCTTTTTGCAACATCAAGGAGCAATTATCTAATGCAAGTAAACTGCTGTGAGCCAAAATGCATTTTTACTTTGATTACTTTAGACTTTCTTGATGTATTTCAGTATTTGGAATCATAGAAAAGTCTAGTTTGGAAGGGGCCTCTGGAGGTCATCCAGTCCAAATTTCTCATGAGAGCACAGCCTTAGATTAGGTTATTCAGGGTCCTGTCAAGCCATGTAAGTCTTGAATCATCTACCCCTCCTTTAAGCAACCTATCCCAATATTTAATTTTTCTCCTGGTGAAGTATGTTTTTCTTGTATCCAGGCAGAATTTCCCATGAAGCAACTTGTCTCTTGCCTTTTGTCCTCTCACCATGTATCCTTGTGAAAAGGATACCTCCACCTTCTCTGTAATTGCCTTTGACGTTCTGGAAGACCGTCATTAAATCCACCCTGAGCCTTCTGTTCCTTCCTTGAAACTTCTCTTCCTTAACTAGCATCAATTCCTTCACTTCTCTTTTGTGCTTCCCATTCATTCATTGTTTCTAGCATCTGTAATTCTCTGGTGCCTTCACTATGTGTTTCATGAAGAAAAAATTGTTTTATCCACAGTTTGGGAACAATTTAAATACAGAAATTACAATTTAATGTTCAATTCAAAGAATATTCAATTAAATAATTTAATATTCAATTCAGATCCTTCAATATGTTTGCATTCTGTATCTAAACTTTTCTACTTAATTCCACCTCAGTTTTAAACTTGAGATCTATATTATAGGTATATAAGTGTATGGAACCTGTTACAGAAAACCAAAAAAATACAATATAAACAAGAAACAAATACTTTCAGACCCTTGAAATTCTAATTTGGTTATGAAAGAAAAATAAAATCTTGGAGTGGGATATTATTGCAACAGAAATTGCAGAGGTAGTAAGAGTTTACCATCTGGCAAGGCCCCCAAACCAGATGGATCCACTAATGACTTTTATAAAGCATTTCATCAGACCCTGCTGGAACACATGACTGGTATCTTTAATTATTCTAAATTAACAGGGTTCCAGCCTCGGATGCTGGATTCAGAATTGTTAATCTTGGAAGGGAAGGAAAAGGAAATGTTCCCTGAAATATCTTCTTCCTAATAGATCTTTTTATTAATAAGGTGTAATGTTAAAATATTACCTAAAGTTTATTGTTTCATCTTAAATGGATTGTTTGCTGAAAAGAAATGCCTATTGAGGCACTTTAATAAAAGACATTTTTTACAAACACATCAGAGTGCTTTTGGAATTCACAGTTAGCTTTCTGCATACAAAAAACATTCAGCTGCTCAGAAGAGACTGCGAGGGATGCCCTTGCTTTCTTTGCCTTCCCTGGAAGGAAGGGAACGTTGCACTTCCAAAGCAGTTGATCTCTGCCTCTTACCCTACATGTGCATCTGCTCCTCTTACTGTTCCCACAGAGAGAGGGTTGGGATGTGTGGGGAAGTGACTGCTACTACCAGTAAGCAGTACCAGCAGCAATTGCTGCTACTTTTACCCTTTCTATTTCCACTCCAACACTTTAGCAAGAGATCAGCCACTTCGTTTTCCCACAAACCTGCAAAGCTGGAAGAAATTTTCTTGTGAAGTTTTTTCTGCCCAATCACTTAGTTCTTGTGGGACTACACCCTGTGCAGTGAGGTCACTGCATATGCCATGGCTGCCCTTGGTCTCCTGCTCATCTTTCCGGATGGAGCAACCCTGCTGTCACTGCTCATTGATAGTAAAGCCTTTGCTAGTGTAATTTGTATAGTGCACTTACAGGAAAAGCATGGGAATTATGTGAACTGCATTTAAGAAAAATGACTGTGATTTTAAGATATGTCTTGATTTTATTTTTGTCACTTTATTTTCATTACTGTTATAAGGTACTGGAACTGTTACGTATTCTCAATACTGAGAATAGGTCTGCAAATGTACATACACAGATAAGAATGTCTAAACTCTGGTGGATGAGCAGAGCAAGGGAGTACGGGCTTAGGAGGGTAAAGCTGTGTGGTAGTGGGTGTGGGAGTGAAGAAATTAATGACTTGCTCAGAGATGCTAAGTCCTCAGGAGTCTAGCCATTCGTTTTAGTCAGACAGCTCTGACGTGTACTAACGTATCTCAAACAGATAGCTGCAGACCTGTCACCCGTGACTTGCAGAAAATTGGTTGCATAATAGGCTTTTGTGTTTCTAGATGTCCTTCCTGTTGGAAGGAATAGGAAATAATTTCCTAATAACATTTTTCTGTATCATAAATTGCTGGTTTTTGCCTAATCTATTCTGTTCTAATACTGATTACCACAGTATTTCAGTATTTTCCAGTGGTGCAAATAGTGATGTGGTATCATTAGAAGTCCTTTAGATATAGGTAAGATGTTCACTTAGAAGGGTTGAAGAAATGCACCTAACAGTTCAAAACACAAACAATGAAGTATATACTCATTTTAAATCTGTGCCAGGAGGAAATCTTACAATCTGAAGACAGGAAGTGACCCACATAGCAGATACATTGTATAGCTGCATGAAGTATTTATATATTTTAATACACAACAAACATGTAAATCAAACAGTCACCAAGATTTCTTCTTGAATTTGGGCTCCGTTTCCTTAGTCTGTAACCCACTGTTCTGTCTGCCAAAAATAAACACTTCGTTATCTAACAGACAGACTGAACGTAGGCAGTTATAGTGCATTGTAAAGGCTGTTAGCAGGAGATGAATGTCCTTAGCAGTTCTGAAAAATCTATCTACTTATTTAGGTGCCAAAAATTGATATTACTTCCTAATTTTAGTTCCCCCACTAGTTGACTTGGTGCATCAAAAAGGATAAAACAAATAACAGATACATTCATTACAGACATATTTACGTTATAAGAAATGTGTTCTTTTTCTTAACCTTATATCCAGGAATGGAAATACAAAATAGGAAGCTCTAGTATGTGAAAACTGATCTGTACAAAGCAGTGGTAGATGTAATTAAGCTGCAGTTCTGTTCTAGCAGTGAGATAGATTAGCCCAATTAATCTTTTCCATCTGGTTCTTATCATTGAAGTATTACAACTTAATTAAAGGTATCACAGCTTAAGTATGGTGGAGTCATCGTTTATTCCCCTTATAGGTTTAGAATTGAGGTGAACTAGTTGACACAGACTTTAATGTAGAATCCAAGCCTATAAAGGAAAGGAAGAATGAGCAAGCACAGGAGCAGATAAAACAGTTTTACTGAGCCTTGTGCTAAAATTATTTCTGCATGAATTGTTCTTTAACATGAAAAAAATTAATACCTGTTTGTGAAACTTCTTTAATTTATTTTTTTTTTTAATGAATTCTTCTTAATAATTTGTATTGTCTACTCCTGGGATAGAGGAAATATTCAACTTCCCTAAGCCATCTGTTGAATATCAATATATTAATAGGATTTTTTTCATTATTCCATCTGTAGCTTATGTACTCATTGTTCAAATTTGTTTTCTGGATAACAGTGTAAAACTGTCTTTGTATTCTTATTACCTAAGGGAGGAATTTTTATTAACTTCCCCAAGCTAGATTTTGGAAATAACTCCTCTGGGGTTTGTCAAAGACAATACCTCAAGAGTCAATGGGTAGCTTGACAATAGCTGAGAATAATTGCAAAGAGCAGCTTCTGGTACTGTGTCACTACTGATAGCCTGCATTCCTCTTGTTAATGTGGGGTGAAATTTGTTAAATGGCTGCCTTTTGTCTTTTGTGTTACAATGAAAATCTGTTATGAGTGACAAGGAAAAAATATATATATATATTTTTAATGGTGCTGCTGCTTGATTCCAGAAAATGTTTAACGTGTAAGAGAAATGGTTCCAACGCAACAAAATGGAAGTGAATATTAGTGTTCACACTTAGGCAAGGGTGAGAGAGAAGGACACTGTGGGCTGCCTGGTGGAGATTTTAATATCTGAAGGACAGTTTGATTCTGCTAATAAAGCCTGTGTTGCAATGCAGCTTGCAGTAACGTATCTCTGTACAAATACTACAGAGAATAAAAAAAATGGAGTGTTTAATAAATGTGTAAGAAGAGTTGGTCCAAGCAAGTCTTCTGAATGCTAGCAGAGTTAATAACTGAAAACCAGGAAACAGTTTTTGAGATGTTGATGCCTTCCTTGGATTTAAGTAATTGAAATATGGCTTGATGTGACAGTTTTTGTGCAAAGTACTGTTTCTAGTTGGCTGTTAGAGGAAATGGGGTAAACTAATAAAGGTACAGTATACATATGTTGTTCTTCAAATATAGGAGAAAATTAATTTGTCTCTTCTGAGGTTACTATCTTTAAACATGTAAAGATGAGGGGATTTCTTGCATGCATTTTTCATAGTGAAAAATATCCATTATTCAGCCACTGGTCCATATTTCAGAATATTTGAGCTCATAGAATCATAGAATGTTGTGAGTTGGAAAGGACCCACAAGAATCATTGAGTCCAGCTCCTGTCGCTGCATAGGACAATCCCAAGATTCAGCCCATGTGTCTGAGGGCCTTGCCCAAATGCTTCTTGAATATTGTCAGGCTTGGTGGCAAAATTACCTCCCTGGGGAGCCTGTTCCAGTGCTCCACCACCCTCTGGATGAAGAACCTTTTCCTAATGTCCAACCTAAACCTTCCCTGGCGCATCTTTCTGCTATTTTCTCTGGTCCTATCATTGGTCAACAGCGAGGAGATCAGTGCCTGCCCTTCCTCTTCCCCCTCGCGAGGAAGTTACAGACCGTGATGAGATCTCCTCTCAGTCTCTTCTTCTCCACGCTGAACAATCCAAGTGACCTCAGCCTCTCCTCATACGGCTTCTCCTCTGAACCCTTCACCAGTTTTGTGGCCCTCCTCTAAACACTCTCTAGTAGCTTTATATCCTTTTTATCCTGTGGCACCCAAAACTGCACCCAGTACTCGAGGTGAGGCAGCACCAGTGCAGAGCAGAGCGGGACAATCACCTCCGTGGACCAGCTCACAGCGCAGTGCTTGATGCACCCCAGGACATGGTTGTCCCTCTTGGCTGACAGGACACACTGTTGGCTCGTGTTCAACTTGCCATGGACCAGAACCCCCAGGCCCCTCTCTGCAGGGCTGCTCTCCAGCCTCTCATTCCCCAGTCTGTATGAGTGTCCAGGGTTGTGTATGTGTATCCAGCTGATGTGTAAAAAAAGAATAAATTGTAGAAACTCATCCACTGACTTCATAAAGCTATAAAAGAGTAAGATAAAAGCCTGTGTGTTCATTCAGCTTATCAAAAGTATTCAAAAATTCTCTGGTTGTTTTCCTTAAATTTTCTAGTATAATGTTATTACATAATAAATTGTATTCTGCGCTAGCCATGTTGGTCTCAGTAAAACATATTACTTCAAGTAAATAATGGGATAGACTGAGTTTTGAAGACAGTGGGATAGGATCATTCTAATAAATCAGAAGGAGCTGAAGTTTTGAAGAACTAAAAAAAAAAAAGGTGTTATTTTTTAATTTAATTTTTACATTTTATGCTGTTGTACTGATTCAGAAAGTGTATTATAACTTCAACTATGTTCTATTTCAGCCTTGCAGTTCACCCGGATAAAACTTTAGTAGCTACAGGGCAGGTTGGGAAGGACCCTTACATTTGCATCTGGGATTCCTACCGTGTACAGACTGTGTCTGTTCTTAAGGATGCGCATACACATGGAGTTGCCTGCTTAGCTTTTGATTCAGATGGCCAGGTTTGTATATCTTTTTTGTCTGTGTTTTGAATTTAGTTTGATTTCTGATTCTGGGAGATACGTACATTTATGTGTAGGTAGCTGCAGTACTGAAATTCCTATTACAATTAAATTTTTAATGCAAGGACTGCAAATACAACTCTTTCAAAGATGTTTTTTGAGATGAAAATCACAACATGGCATTCAAGTCAAGTGAATTGGGTGTTGGACAAATATCTGTAGAAGAAATGGCCCTGTGTGGCTCAAATGTGATAGCTTCACCACATATTTGTTACCTCCTGTTCAAAGAGATCAGTTCCTGGCAAAGTCCTTACAATGCTGCAGCTCTTTTGGCTGAGAAATTCCAGTAACCTCACTGCTAGGACAGTCTTATTGGCTGGGGTGCACAGTCAATTGAATTTAAAAATGGGGTTAGGACACAGAGTGTGTGGCTTTGTACAGCGTGATTAGATTATATTATTCACAGCTAAATACATTGATTGTGTTTTGGTTTTTTTTTCCCATGGAGGCAAACTATTGAAAGCATTCTGTTGTGAATGAAGTAGAAAGAAAATAGATCTACAATTTACATAAATCTGAGAAATATTTTACATTTATAGTTTTATAAATAACTGTCTGTGCAATTTTGTGACTATTGATGTCCAAATGAGTTTTCTGGTGTAACACTGTGGCTGCACTTTATAGCTGGTTGCTAAAATATTTTTAGGAATGCTTAGATTAGCTGATACCCAGATTTTTGCACAGATTTTTACTGGTTTTTGTATTTGCTTAGGTATCTCAGAATCACATCTCAATAGGGTATCTGCCTTTAGATGATTTTATTAAAATTATGTATTAGATGGTTAGCTGTCTATTGAGAAGTGCTTTATTATCATATGCCTAGCCTACTCTTTCACTGACCACAGAGTGCGTTTATTATTCTTTCAGAGATCAGAACTGGCCATACAATGCCTAAAATGTATTCTCACGTGAAACAAAAGTACTTTTTATTGTGCATATTCAGTTTAAAGGTTATTCTGAAATGAAGTATACCAACATGAGCGATTGCCTTTAACATATTTAAAAAACATTGGGTAACTGGAATTACTAAACAGCACTATGGATTATATTTCCCTATTAGAAATTGGAACTAGCTTTCTATTTTAAGCCTAGTTTTCAAACCATCTTTCTACAATTTTCTTAAAGTAAAGCCATTTCCTCTGAAATCTCCTGTGCCAATTCTAATTAAAGAAAAAGATGTTCCTGGGAATTGTGGAATAAAAAAATCAGATTAAATCAACAGAGATGAGATCAACAGAACAAAATTTCTAATGCTATAATATTTTTAAAAATATTGTTCATTCAGAATTACCTGTTCTTAATTTTTTTTCTCATTTTTCAATTCATAAAACTGGTGGATAAACTTTTTCTTTTTAAAGCCATTTAAGCACCTAAAGGGAATAAAGACTCACCGAAGAGCCCAGTATGAGATTAAAAGGTGGAGGCTCTTCTGAAAATCCTGCTGGGTGCTTTGCTGTAATTAAAAACTGAACTGCTGTGTTGACCTTGCAGAACAGTAGCGTTCTGTTTCTGGAAGTTCTGGAGAAGTTGCAGTTTAATCTCAAAATAAAAATTTGCACAGAATGCTTTTATATCTGGAGAAAGACCAATGCTGGAAAGCATATAAATATGGATAATGTATCAGCTTTTTGGTGCTCTTTCTGTCTTTGCAGAAGAAGCTGCTGTGCTGAGCCAAAATTAAAGGGCACGGTAGAAAGACTTTGAGTATTTGGAATTCAGAGTTGCTAGCAGTTCCAGTTTGTTTAGTCAGCACACCCAAGGGAGCTGACATCTTGTGATAGGACAAAACAGAGTTCGCATACATTGCTTGCACCTTTCCTTCTAGTGCATATCTTCATTCTTTTACATTGAATGTCTATTAATATCCAAGAGACATTTTATTTTAGCCTCAGGACACAAATAAATTTAACAATCACATAAGATATAGATACAATAAGAAATGTATTCTTTTCTCTGCTAGCTCTGTCAGCTGTCCAGTTTCTAAATAAAAGTAGACTGAGGAAAAGCCCAGATAATTCTACTTCTCTAGCTCAACTGGATCCCCATAGTCAGCTTGGCTTCCTCCCACTGCACTGTGCACACCTTCTGGTTGCAAGGGTAACTGCTGTGTTGAGTGCTGCACAGCTCCAGTATGTGGATTTAGCGTGGGTCTCAAAATAGTGACACTGTGCATCTATATTTTAGCCAAGTTAATTAGTTCTTCTTGTACCAGAAACTCTGGGGTGTCTGTTTCAGGCATTCAAATGAATTAGTTCTGAAATATTACTCCCTGCTGGACTTCAGCTGACATTGCACAGAGACAGCTTAGTTGTCTCTGCAGTGCTTTCCTGGCATAGTTTACCACAAACTGGGTAATGGAGAGTAAACAGGATTTGTTATATTTTATAATATATAGAGAAGATCAATATGTAGCTTAAATCAGGGGATAGCTTATATGCCTCCTTATTTTATGTACCTTCAATATGGCTTTAAATTTAGAGACAAATATATTTTGAGTAAATTTCCTATTTTGTACACGATCTGCAATTAATACTGTATTTTAAAAGCACTGATGGGAGCTTAATATCTTGCAGAACTGTTGCTATTTAAAAATACGTGCTTTAGTTTGTGCTTTTTCTATATGACCAAGAGATGACATTTGATGGGAGGGATGCTGCACTTTGTTCAAATGTTTAATGAAGAGCTGTCAGTTTGCCTGTAATTAAAAATGTCTTTTGAATCAGGAAATAACTGCAGTTTCTCCTTAAAAGTACTAACATCTACATTTCACAGAATTACCTACAAAGCTCATGTCTTTTATATTGAAGTATTTCACCAATACTATACAGTTCAATTTCTGTTCTGAGTTATTTTAGATTAACTTTTTTTGTGTGCTTTCTAAAAAAAGTTTTTTAAATGGGGGGAGAAGGGCGCTGCCATAATACATACACACATATATTTCTAAATTTGGCATTGGGAAGCACTAGGCTTCTTTAGCCGAATCTTCTAATTCTTTGTAGATTTAAAAATAGTCGTTTAATTATGTGCATAAACTACTTGGCAGGTATTTTCTTCTGGTAGTTCTGTGAATTCTCTGAACAGAATTCCATCAAATTCTCTCCCAGAAGGAGGACTAAAAGTGTAAGTGTTTCAACCAAAAAGGAAATTCAACATTTATCACTTTACTTTTCTGCCAGCAGGAGACCTTCCTCAGTAGACCTGTGTTACAAGAAAATATAAAATAATTTTTAATTTCTCCCAGTACTTTCACTATCTACCCCACTATTGGTAATTTCCTGACTGGTAGTTACAGTTCTGGTCTGGTGTTGTTCACATCATGAATCTAAAAGATTCTATAAGTACTGCCATAGTTTCCATGGTGAAGAGAACAGTATAAAAGAGGAGAGAATAAGTTGAAATCAGTGAAGGTTCCATGAAAAATATCTTGTGCTTTGATCAGTACATCCAAATCCCTGGGTAGGTGTAGATTGCTGAAGGGCAAATAAAACTTCTAGTCCTTTCTCAAAATAAATATTTTTATGTTGGTAACTGGCAGGAGCATGTTCATTCTTTCCCTTATTTTATTTTCCTTTATTATCATGTGTCTAATAAGCAAGCATGTTGTTATAGGTCAAATTCAGTACAGATCTGAAATAGAACTCTTTTTTTTTTTTTTTAATAACATCTAGCTATAAAAGCCCAAATTTTGAACCTACCTTTATCTACCATTTCAGAGACTCACATATGAGAGTTCAAACAGGTTTTGATGTAATATATCATAATTAAGTCTTCTGACTACTTGATGTTTTGCAAGTTCCTGCAGTAGATTCTCATACAGTTTGGTTTAACAAGACTTTAGATATTTTTATTTCAGTGAAACACAATATAAAAGTAGACTGGACTCAGAGGAACATGTGGTATAAGTCTGTAAATAGCTTTTAGAGGGTTTTTTGTTGTTGTTAGGTTTTGTGTTTTGTTTTTTTTTCATTAATACCATATTGCTTAGTACACTTGCTGGTAGGATATTGGATGGGTTTATTGGATGCCATTATTCACTAGGCAGAGTTCAGGTATTGCATTAGGCATGATGCATGTTGTCAACTCCCATGAAACCAAAGTTTTAAAAGATACATTTCATTGCTCTTAAAACAAAGGAACTGTAATCATTAAGAAGAGAGTGAAGGATGCATGTGTATCTACTGCATTTAAACCAGAGGCTTTTGATAGTGGCTCTCTTAAGGAGGAAGATGTACACTATGTTTTTACACCTAAAAATGGCGTGAAAAGTATGCAGGGTACGTCATATGTGAATTATTTTGCTACGGAATGAAAATTGGAGCCTTCTGTTTCTCTATAAATAATGATTTCTTCCCTCAGTTGTACAGTAGTTGATGGCCTTAATGCAATTAATATTTTTCCTAATATAGCATTTTAGAGGAATCTCTGTTAGTTACACTTGCTTTTGTTGCTGGGTCAGTCCTTCTGTATTATCACAGATGTTTCCAGACTTTAATCAATTTGTCTATTGAAAATTTGAGACAAAAAATAGTAGACATTTAGTTGAAGGAAATTCAATTGAAGGGATTCATCATCTTGAAGCAAATCTTCAAGGAAAAGATCTGGTCAATGGTATATCCATTGGGACCAGATGACTCATTTACTGATCTTTGTCTTTGAGGCAAAAAGAAAGATTTCATTTATTGCATGTTCTTGAAGTGCAGGCTTTCCTATAATAAAGCAAAATGCTTAGGAGCTTCAGTCGGGCTGTTAATTCCTTATGATAAGAATTTATTAGACAGGACAGTAAGAAGAACAAGGGACAGGCAGTAAGGACACAACAGATATGGCTGTTCTTAAGAAGTTGTGTTACTGAACGACAAGATTGTTTCCCATGAAAATAGTTTCTGATCTTCTCATGGTGCAAGTTACTCTGGCATATTCCTTTTACTAATATATGTTGGACATCTCCATTATATATCCCTATCATTAACATCAGATCTTTTATATACAGTTGCAGTAAATTTAGCACTAGCTTGGTCCTTGCACTGGTACAGATCACGACACCTGGTTCTGCCATCTCTGGTCTGCAGTCAAAGATCTCTTGCCTAATAAGAAACTCTGATGGAAATCATCTGAAGTTGGACATAATTAGCACAGTCACTGTAAAAGAAAGAACCCCCACAATAACCATTGATCTTCTGGATGTGTTGTAAATGTATGCAGTCTACCTTCTCCCCTCCAGATTTTCCCTTCCCTTTTATTTTGTTCTTTTTCTTTCTTGCATTATTGAGATTTAAAAGTATTAAATTTATCAGTTATTTTTATTTGTAATTAATAATTTTGATTCATAATTTTAGTTAATTTGGTTATTAATAAATCATTTTAGTTATTTTAATTGGTGATTTGATATACTAAGCTATGTAAAAGGCAATTATTAAAACTATATCCAATTTTGATTCTAAAGCTCAAAAAAATGAGCATAATGAACAAAATCATTTTTGAAAGAATGAGAGCTTTTTATTTCCCATTCACTTTCATTGTCAGATAAATAAGTCAAAAATACTAGAATAGTGTGCACCTGAAACAAACACCTCAAATATTTCATGTTAAGAATTGTACTTGAGACTTTGGTAACTTGAAATCAATAAACTGATTTTTTAGAAAAGATTGGACGTTTCAGTGCTTTCTCCATTGAGCAAGAGCTAGGTGTGAATATCTTGGTGGTGCCTTTGCAATGTAGTTCAAACACAAGTCACATGTGGGAAAATCCATTTGTACACGTAATAATCTGAACTACAGTAAAGTGATTTTTGAATTTATTTTCTGTTAACTGGATTACTATTGTTTTTCCTTAGCGTTTAGCTTCAGTGGGACTGGATGCCAAAAATACAGTGTGCATTTGGGACTGGAAGAGAGGAAAACTACTGGCAACAGCTACAGGCCATTCAGACAGGGTAATTGTATGAGGGGTTTACTGAATTTTGTCTGGGAGTTGCAAAAGTGTTTTACAAATATTTTTTGTTTTTATTGGGTTAATGCAAAGATGATTTTGATCGTTCTACCTGGCTTTTAAAATACTGAACAAGGTATTTATTTAGTCTCATTATGCCAGACATAGCACAAAACACTGTGTTAGTAAATGAGGTGCACGATGGATTCTTGAGCTGACTGTCTAGCAAGCCTAGGGAGGAAATACTTTGTAACTGCACACTGATTTGGGATGATTTATAGCTTTTTATATGAGATGTGAAATTCTAGCTCAACGGACAGAGATAATGTTCTTTCTGAATATGTCAAAAAGACAGAGTATCCTGAGGGAAAGTTTAATTATCTCCTTTTTATTTTTGCTTAAAACAGTTACCTGTAGAAAAAATTAGGGCAAGTATTCCTTTTTTTTTATTAACTTTAGTAAGGGATCGTAACTTCAGTAAATATGAGAATTGAACAAGTTTGAGTTTAGAATATTATTCAGGATTAGGAAATGTTTAAACAGATTTAGAATAAGCAAAATACCTCACCAACATACATAAACACAAGGATGCACACGTTAAAATAAATTATGGACGCATTCTGACAACTTTTCTTTTATCTATATTATAATATTATAACATGTTAGAATGTTATAATATTGAGGTATTATATTTTTTTACTACACAAGATGGACTATTTATGGATGCAAAGCAGCAGACTAAACCCATTATAGAATCACAGAATGGTTTGGGTTGGAAGGGACCTTTACAGGCCATCTAGTGCAACCCCCCTGCAGTGAGCAGGGACATCTTTCAACTAGATCAGGTTGCTCAGAGCCCCATCCAATTTGACCTTGAATGTTTCCAGGGATGGGGCTTCTATCGCCTCTCTGGGCAACCTGTGCCAATGTTTCACCACCCTCATTGTGAAACATTTCTTCCTTACATCTAGTCTAAATCTACCCTCTTTCAGTTTAAAACCATCACTCCTTGTCCTATTGCTGCAGGCCCTGCTAAAAAGTCTGTCCCCATCTTTTTTATAGGCCCCCTTTAAGTATTAAAAGGCCGCTATAAGATCTCCCCAGAGCCTTCTCTTCTCCAGGCTGAACAACCCCAACCTCTGTCAGCCTGTCCTCATAGGAGAGGTGCTCCAGTCCTCTAATCATTTTTGTGGCTCCTCTGGACCCACTCCAACAGGTCCATGTCTGTCTTGTGCTTCCTTACAGTTTGTGTGTATATACAATATATCTGCATCTTGTGTGTCATCTTGGGTGATCGGAGATATGGTTTAGTAGTGGATAGGTATGGTTGGACTCAATGATCTCGGAGGTCTTTTCCAACTAGGAGATTCTATGATCTGAATAAAACTAGTAGTTCATTTTTACTTTCAGTGTTCACAACAGATTCTTAGTCCTTATTCAAATTTCTCTTTCAGAACTGATTCACTTCCCAGTTACATCAGTGGAAGTTTTGCTACTGACCTCAGTAGGTACAAGATCAGGTTCTGAATTAGGAGAAGACTCCAGGACAGGCAAGAAGTACTAAAATCTAAGTCTCAGTAGACTTTCAAAACAAGAAAAAGGAGATTTTGCACTGAAGAGGGAATGGGGAAGAATGCATATCTAATCTAATTAGGCCACAAATTCTTATAATTTAGTGTGCAGGAGTCATAAAGCATTTCTGAAGGTGAAATATCTTGTGTGTTCTAACAACATTTAAATAAAATAGTACTTGAACTACTGTAAATCCTGATGTTTATAAAGAGGATAAATATTTTGTAGGAAGGCAGTGCTTCCTCTTGTGTAAAATGTACAGTGGGTAAGCTTAAGATATGTTCCTGTAAGCTGATTGAAATTCTCTTGTGATTTATACTTAACAGTTGAAGAGCTAAAAGCAGCAAAAAGTCCCATTATCTTTCTCCACCAACATACATTTCCTGAAGTAACTAATGATTGTGGTGACCTCATTGGTTTTCAGCTTGAACACTAAAAAGCTGAATGCCAGAGGTAAAAAGTCTAAAAATGACATATTGTTGAAAATCTGGGCCAAAATACGAACTCTTTGTTTTCAAACTTTATACAATTTTTTTCACTTGGCATAATCCCATAGTCATAGAATACACAGGCAGTTTGTTCTGGTATGTAGAATCTGAGAATTTTTTGATTCATAATGTTATAAATGTAAATGTAACATTAATCAAAATGAAGAATTAAATTTTAACTCTTAGGTCAGATGAATGTTACTCACCATTTTGTCACTAGGCTCTTTTGGTAATCAGATTAAATTAGATACTCTACCTTTTACCTAAAATAATGAATAAAGATAAATGTACCAGTTTTTCATCCCTAAAGTTGAGGAACATTAGCTTACACCATAATTCCCATTTTATTTGAGTCAGTAAATATTGTTTATCCAAAATACCTTGGATCTCGAATAGATTGGTAGTATGAAGGCACGAATTAGGTATGTTGACAGAACTGTGTGAGGAAGTCTGCGTATTTACCTTAATCTTTGTTTACAGAAAGTTCCAAATTTACTTAAAAGGTGTTCTTTCATTTTTAGTGGTATGTTACAACAGAAATTATACCTAAAAATTCGTAAAAGCAAACTGAGCCTAGATGTAATTCCTGTATAATTTAAAATATTAGCTTACTGTATTTCTTAACAGATATTCGATATTTCCTGGGATCAGTATCAACCAAATAGAATTGTCAGCTGTGGAGTAAAACACATAAAGGTAAATAGATGTTATTGTTTACTTGTTAAAAAGTAAATAAATGTCATGAAAGAAATTTGTCTTCTTAGATGGTGAGGACTTTAAATATAAGAAGGTTTGTATTTTTCTTTCTTTAATGTGTGAACATTTTATCAAAACTCTTTGTTTGTAGTCAGCTTAGACATTCAGCAGTGACCGAGGTATAGAGCCACTTAAGCAAGGTGGGAAGATCATTTGCTGTAAATTTCATTATATACTTGTAATTTTGGGGTTCTCTGCCCTCTCCATTTCACCTCAGTTGTCTCAAAATTGTCTCAGCTCTTAGTGATTTCTCTCATCAAGCATGACAAAGGGTCACTGAACAGGTATAGGAGGAACTAAGTTAGAAATATGAATTGAATTAATTGCTATTTGGCCTTTCATGTTACCAGCATTTGTAGGAATACCACAGAGGATGTATGCAAGACCTGCAGAGACTAACAAATTAAAACCCTAGTGCCTCACTGCTTGCTCCCTCTGAGTCACCTTTTCTGGCGGTGATTTAATTATGAACCTATTTATATACTATAAGTTTAGGATAAAACATTCTCATGCCTGTGAAAAGCTTAGAAAGAAATCCTGCTGTTTGCCAATATTCCCTGCAGATTTTTTTTTTCTCCTGTCTCTTCAAAATAATTCATAACAGATGGTAATTATTTCACATGACTGGGGTGGGAAGAGGTTTAACCAGAAGTTTAGGAAACCAGTTAATATCTCTAGTTCTGGTTACTGAGAAGCTTGTGTCCTCAAAACCACCATTACTTTCAAACTGTGGGTGGTTTTGGCAGCAGTGATACCATCTGTTGTATTCTGCAAGCTGTTTTCCAAAACCTGTCTTTGTTTGGCACCTGTATTCTGTTTAAAATGGTCATAATTACCCTGAACATGCATAATATTGGGCAAAGTAAAGAGAGGCATGCCAAAAAAAAAAAAGGAAAAAAAAAAAAAAAAAAAAAAAAAAAAAAAAAAAAAAAAAAAAGAAAAACCAGTGTGGAGGGAAAGTGATTAGATGATGTTCCCCTCCAGTGTTGCTCTGTATACTTGTCGTTCATTATAAGGCTGTGGGAATGATAATTACTTTAACTTGCAATGAAAGAAAAGAACAGCTCTAAAGTAATTGTATCGCTGTGAGAATTGGGACTAATACTTGGGAATAGTGCCATTTATTCCTTTAGCATTTTAGTTCCATTGGCTCATTTGGCTGAGCAGATTTTAGAAGCTGTAGTGAAGCCTAGGAGCTAAGGAATCTCAGACTGAGTTCAGGATCCTCCCTCCACTCATTTCCTAACACTGCTACCTGCTCTCTTGCCCTTCTATAGCTAACCAGAAGTGAGGAAAGTGTATGTTTTACTCACAGAATTAAAGCCCTGGGGGAAGTATTCCCACTGCCTTCTCATAAATTTGCTTATGTTAAAAGGCAGAGGAAAAGTTTAATTGGATTAGAAATAGAGAAGGATCTGAAATAAAAATCCTTGATCCAATGATTTTCTGGAATTCAGCTTTATAGGAATATTATAGGAGGAAGTACTCTATAAGTACCTAAAAATTCGCCTTATAGCCACAAAAAGATGTAGGCATGGAAAGTAGGAATGAGATAGGCATTATGCATCTATGTCAGAGGTATATCTCCATGTGCAATGGACCACAGAGCATAGATGCCTCAACTAACAAAGACCTGAGCTGGCAAGTCTATTCAGGACTGTGCTGTGCCACATAGATTTACTGTTCTGTTTCTGTACTTGTCCAGAACATCCTAGTGCTGGCAGTCCTGGATATTTCAGCACTTCTTTATCACATCTAATTGCAATTCTCTTTACCCTGCCTTCCCTGGAAGGTCTGATCCTTGAGGGTGAGCTGAATGCACTATCCATCCTCTCTGCTTGATAAAATTATGTTTATTAAAAAAAACAAAAACCAAAAACCAACCCACTCTGAACTGATTCAAAAAGAAATAGTATAATATTTCTAGTCCACCACTAAAATCGTGCTTCTAAGATAAACTTTGCATTCTCTTCACTCTCTTCTCTTCCTCTGTCAGTCTTACATTCTTTTTTGTAGAATGTTAGTGTCTGTGTAGAAGTCAAGAAAGTCACCATTCCACACTTGGAGAACCTATTACTCTCGTAGTCAGAGAGAGAGTTGTTTCACATTCAAGCATTTGCAGTCTCCATCCAACAGATGGTTTCTTGGTAAATGTAACTATATTTGAGGGACGTATCTCTTTCAGTGCACTGGAAAAGGGCTGAAATGTTTACTCCAGGCATGTAAGTTTTTTAAAATCAAGAATTTTATTACTTCAGAACTGCAGCTGTATTTTTAGTTTTTCAGACAAGAAAAATGGGATGTTCCTGGCTTTAAAAAGTGTGCATTCACATTGACGAATATCACCCAGGAAAACATGATAAGAGGAAGTGAGATAATGAGAAGGGGTAGTGTAGCAATAGTGAATCAGAATTGTGCCTCACTTTCTCAAACAATTTGGTCTTCTGTTTTGTTTTTAGACTTACTGCATTTGCCTGGGGGTTTCCTTGGTAAGGGGGCAGGTTTTGGAATAGGCATTCTGATAGGACTACAGGAGTCATTTAAGTGTCTGCCCAGATACTGTCTTTGAGGAAGTACATCTGTGAGAAAACAGTATGAAAAAACAGAAATTCTGATGAAATTTTTCCTAATATGCCATTTACGTTTCACAGTTTTGGACATTGTGTGGAAATGCTCTTACAGCAAAGAGAGGAATATTTGGTAAAACAGGAGATCTCCAAACTATCCTTTGTTTAGCGTGTGCAAAAGAAGATATCACGTACTCTGGTGCTTTAAATGGAGACATCTATGTTTGGAAAGGGCTAAACTTAGTCCGCACAATTCAAGGAGCACATAGTGTAAGTTATGTTTTTAATGTCGATTTCTGAAATTAACTGTTCATTGAATTGAAAAACTTATTGAAGACTTACCTACAAAGATTTTATTCTGTTTCAGGTCAAAAGAATGTCTAAGACTGTTCATCAATTAAGACCTTATGTGTAATCTTATAGTTTGTTTACATGTTGTCAACAGATGCTAGCTGCTGAACTGATATTGACAGAACTGCTGATGTATATAGCATTGATTTAACCAAGCAGACTAAATCTAACAGGAAGTTTCTAAAACTAAAATTTCAAAAATTGAGGAGCTTCAGTTATGATTAGTTTACTTAAAAATAGTCGATAACCAAATGACCTTATTTAAAATTAAATTTTACCACTAAAATTCCTAGTACTAAACTGACTCTTCATAAAAGCTTCAATGTGGAGTAAACGTGGAGTAAACCTCTTTAATCTGTGAATTGCACTCCAACCATATTCCAAAGACAGTTTATTCCAGTTGGCTTCATAACACCCCTCTTGCCCCCAGTTTGGAGTACTTATAATTAAAGAAAGGAGAATGCGTGGAATCGTGTTAGATTTCTGACCAGTCTCATATAATTGTTGTTGCTACTTCAGTAAAGGCACAGTAGGATTTTCATGTCTTGTTTCAAATGTATTTGAGAACTTCTCCTGTTTTGAATATGATTGTTGCTAATGACATTCTAGCATGCTTTTTTTTTTTAACAAAAGGAGACAAAAGTATGTTCCTTAGAAGAGTGATATGAAATCTAACAGTTGTCGATACAGTTTTCTTCTAGAGCCTTTCTAGAAAGAGCACTGCAAATTTAACAGTTTTTTCTGACCTCCCAAAGCTAGTTATGTTGGCAGTGCATCAAGATTCATAGTAGCTCTTCAAATTAGATCTAAGCGTTCAGGAGAGTAATTGTTATTTATAGAAGTAACTCTTAATTTAGGAAAGCAGTCAGACTGAAGTCAGCAAGGCATCTTACCTGCAGAACTACTGTGTAATTGTAATTGGTTGTGGTTATGTGCGACTGAAATAACATGAAAATATCATTGGCAAACAATAAACTGTAGTATATTTGCAGAATTTTGTTTGCAGAATTTTATTTAGATTAATTAGAATGATTAAATGCAATCTATTTCTATATAATGTGATCTATTTCTATATAACGTGTTCTATTTCATCCTTACAAATTATGGGGTTTGCCATGGCTATTATGCATTCTCTTGCCCAATTCCTAATCTCTATGTAATTATTATTAGAAATATTAAGACATTGAACAAAGTCACTTTGAAAACAGAGGTCTTCTATTCATTGTATTCATTTCCATGCAGTTGAACTTGTCTCTTAACTGAGACATTTTCCTAATAAAATACTGAATCAGCAGGCATTCCAGGAGCTATTCCAATGCAGTACAGCAGAGTCATCAATAATGAGGCATTTTCAAAAATGAAAAAGAAATTAAAACTGTAATAGAAACGTCTTTCAACAAAGGGAATGAATTGATGATTTTTCAGTTCCTGTCAGATTCCGAATGATGTCTAAACTGAATTCATGAAAGAATGTCTCAGTCATCTCCGTACCTATAAGAACATTTTCATTGCTTGTTTTTGTTTGTCCTGGGTAACTACTTATTTTAAGTGTTCTATTATTTATTTAATAGTCCTTATAATAACATTAACTAAATCAAATTTAAAGTACTGCAGATGGGCTGTATCACTACTATTTGTAGCAAAATTTCTACATAAATCACTAAAATGGGAGCACTTGAAATAAAAGTAACCCCTGGTATTTGTTGGTTTGCTTTCTGGATGGACAACATTTTGCTGCCTAGCAGTTTCTAGCCTTTAACAAGAATCTGCTTAAAAATGTTTGCTTTTTGTGTTTAAATCAATTGTAAAGAACTTTAAAACTTGTTATACTATTGGTTAACAGGCTGGAATTTTTAGTATGTATGCTTGTGAGGAAGGTTTTGCCACTGGAGGGAGAGATGGTTGCATTCGGTTATGGGATACTGATTTCAAACCAATTACTAAAATTGATCTCAGGGAGACTGAACAAGGATACAAAGGTAATGAGCTATTACTTTAATGGTTTTTCACATATCTAGATAATGGATTATGACACAATTTTATTTGCATAAATGTCTCTGCATACTGCTGGTTTTTTTACTTAATGATTATTTACTTTTGAGATCTGTATTCCCTTTTTTTCCCTGAGAATTATGAATGTAGCCTGAGTTTTCCGTGTTTCCTGGTATAAACAGAGGGATGCTTATATTTACTGCTCCCCACCATGCAAATACAAGAAGATAAGAACTAATTAAACACAAAAAGATAGGAGAATGAAGTTATCCAGTCTTTAGCTTAATTAATTAATTAATTGCAATTCATTTAATTAATTGAGATATCTAGAACGTGATATGCAAAGATGCTGAGCGTCTGAGCACTCAATTAGGTTCATTTGGAATGGTAGCACTTGGCGTATTTAATAGAGAGAATGTTATTCAATTATTGACCATCAAATTTATTGAATCTAATCATGTTTCCTATGAGCTTGGTCATCACTTTATTTTATGATTAGAGTCTCAGAGCACTTATACCATAGATCATAATGCATGCTTTATCAAGATCTTAGTCTTTTGGGAATTCTGCACACCCTTTTGGATTGAGAGTATCGCAGTCTGTTTGCTGGTTTGAGGTAGGCTTTATACACTTTTGACAGCCAGCTTTGTCATGGTTAGTGTTAATTTCCCCTACTCCTTATCTTATAATTTTAGATATATCTTATAATTTTTAGTTTTCATATTAAAATTCCCATTGGAATAGTCAAGAGGCCATTGAGAAGGATAAAATATTCTTTCTTGGTTATGGATATTTTGCCCTGTGATCTAGTGATAAGCTTGTTCTTTTTATTTTTCATCTTACTTAAACCAGATCAGCTGATGATTCTAATACTTGTAGAATGCATAGGTTGGCAATACCTAGGCTCATCCAACAAGCAAACTGCCAACAACCTTAGATGAATATTACTCCACCAGTTTGCCTTACTGTAGCGTAAACTAATGGAATTTACCCCTCAAAAAAGTTGTCAGAGACACCAAGCCAGTAGTCCCTTTACTCTGTAGTTCTGGCTTTAAGTAGCTGTTTGCAGCCATAATCATAATGTTTAACATTCATTTCTAGAAAACAATAGCAGTACCTTATGATCATTTACAGCAATTTTGATCAATTTAGAAATACTTTCTAAAAATTGTGGAGAAATAAGCCTGTACATGTAGATGAGACAGATAATTCTGGCTCATACCAGTCTTGCAGGCAGACCATTCCTAATAAACATCAGAATAACATATATGAATGGCAATACAGAGAAAGCAGTGTTCGCATGCAAAACATGCATCTTCAACCTCCTCGGTGCCTTGTGAAGTGATTCTGGGAGGTAGCTTCATCCCACACATTTGAGAGACCAGAGTAAAAGCAATTTTTTTTCTCTTACTGCTGCCTGGGATGTGTCCATACTAATGCAAAACAGACTTTATCTGACTTCAGTGACTTTTAATTGACTCTAGTTATCTTCTGTGGAAAGTTATTACTTCAAAATTATAGCTTGCATTACAGAGCTGTAATGTATTCATAATGGTGTCTTCTATTGCACTGTCTGTAGAAAATACCTAGCTAGCCTTCTTCAGGTTGCCTAAGAAGAACTATTGATCTTGATTAAAATTAAATCAAGGAAGGGCTTATTGAAGGTGAATTATCATTAGACGTGCTATGGAGTGATTCTAACTTGATGCCTTTATTTCTAGCATCTCTTAAACACTACAGGATACAGAATATATAGATGAGAGCAGCTGAGTAGAACCAGGCAGTGGAATGGCAGCTATGTGGGAGAGACAGTCAATAGAGGTTTTTGCTATCTTCTTACTTGGCAAAAGTAGTAAAAAATTTCATTTGCAGAAAGTGAATCAAGTTGCCATTTAGACTTGTATGTAAATATTTTTTTAAAAATTGATTAATTAATTTATTTCTAAAAACTAAAATTAGAACACTGTCCAAATCTTGTCTTCAAAGCATTTAATTAATTCAAGCTTATGTTTGTTTGTCAAAATAAGAACGTTACCTGCTTTAATGACAAGGAAATGATTTAAGCAAGTGTGCAAAATTTTATCAAAACTTAGTCAAAGATGGTGTGCCTGTAGCATAATCATTGAGACTGAGTGAAAAGACATCATGGTGTGTCTGTGCAAAGTGTGATGGGACCTGCTGGTCTGACTACAACTATAAAAAAATTAGGACCTTGGGGATGACTGCATGTCAGAAAATGCAAGCATGCACTTATACCCTGTCACCATCATTTAAAAAAAAAAAAAAAATCTTTTTCCAATGTCAGGGTTTCTTCTCTCTCTCTGTGTTCTTTCAGTGTGATAAAACTCTTGCCTGTGATGTTCCCATTATATGTCTGTCCTTTTCTTCTGTTTCTATCTGAGATGTCATCCACTGACGATCACTTCCATTCAGTGCTTGCTACTAATGGACTGTGGAAATTTTGTTTCCTTTTCAGTTATGTCAATGGCACTGATTAGTCTAAGCACATAAGTAACTTCAAGCAATGGTGGTAGCCTTAACTGCTTAATTATGACCTTCTTTCCCTCCTTTCCAATTACTTTTTTTCAAAGCAGTTTGGAAAGGCATCAGCTGTCAAACTTAAAACTTCTTCCTAGTGTTCCAGGAAGACTCCCCCCCTCCCTGCCCTATATGTACTCATTCATCAGTGATCTTGTACTGAGGAGTACTGAATATTTTTTAAATAAGATGCATCACCAGTAACAGTCCGATAATAGGCTTGACTTTTATATTTAAATGTATGTGTGTATTAGTAAAAAAATCTGATAATAGATTTTTTTTTTAATGTGCAGTACGTCACAGAAAACATTACCTTTCCCACATCAAAAGATGTACTTTGTATTCCAAAACTTATGTGGAAATACCTAATTTCCACTTAACATCTGAACTTCATTCTTTGTGTGACCTTTGGTGTGTATCAAGAAGATGTAAGTCATAACTTCAGTATAAATTTGGCTAAGTCAGAAAATTACATTATCAAAATTAAAAGGTACTGGAAATGGGCAAGACAATAAATGAAGATTAATTTGCCCTTCTCAAAAGATGACGCAAAATGCCTACAATATATTTTATTTATGTGCCCAATAGTTAATTGCATTGTGTATTTGTTTCCAAAGGATGACGTGCTTAACCTTGACTACATGACAATGGATTTTTTTTTATTCATTCACCTCTCACAGCATCTAGACCCATTATCTTTAATTTTCATAGACTGGAACAGAGAATAAAAACACTGCAGGCAGTCAACCGGAGAATGCTATCAAATTGCTCAGCCTTCTAGGAGGGTATTTTTAAGCTTGTAGTTAGTAAAATTCCAGCTGCAAATTTAGGATGAGATTTGTGGAATAAGATCAAGCTCTCTAAAAGTTATGCAAAGCAAGATTCTGTTGATTTGGGGTTTTTAGGGAGGTTTTTTGGTTGTTTTTTAAATATATACAATAAATATATTTATCTATAAAATCAGGTTCAGTCATAGGAACCTTGCTTAAGCTAAAATTTAGATCTTTAGGTCATGCGAAATTGATTTTTTTTTTTTTTTAAAAAGTAAATTACCAAGTTGTAGACAAAGCACATAAGCTTTCTCCTTTGAGAAATTGGCAGCAGAAGTTAGACACTCAGCATTTTCCCAAGATTGAGCCTCTGCTTTTTCTGTCAAATGGAGATAATTTAACAGAACTGTTTTGAGATTTTAATCAGCTGTGATGTATTATAAGACTTCAATGTCAGAACGTAACAGTTGCTATAAATTAACTCTTGAAGTCTTAATGATCTTCACTGTACTATCACTTTGTCTTGTCATTGCCATTAATCTAAGATTATTCTGTCCCCTGTCAGGTTTGTCCATCCGAAGTGTCTGTTGGAAAGCGGACAGACTTTTAGCAGGGACGCAGGACAGTGAAATATTTGAGGTGCTAGTAAGAGAGAGAGATAAACCCATGCTGATTATGCAGGGTCATTGTGAAGGGGAGCTCTGGGCCCTGGCGGTCCATCCAAAGAAGCCTTTAGCAGTCACAGGCAGTGATGATCGATCTGTACGGTAAGGCTAGATCTTATTTTATTTATTTTTTATCTATTCATTCATGTACACATTAATTTGTAAGTTGTTTATTTTCTGGCCTTATGTTAAAACTCCATTAAGACAACTTTTTTTTTTTTTCTGTGTTTTTTTTAGCAGCTTTGCTTTTTGTCTTCAGCCCTCATATTTGGGCTTCACATATCATGTAAAAGTAATCAGAATTTGGGTTCAAAACATGCTGGATTTATACACTCTGCTTTAAGTACTAATTTATTACTGTTCTGAACAGCAGGTGTAGGTATCTAAATGGAGAATGGTCACCTCATACTTCTCTTCTGTTAATAATATGCAACAAACCTAAAAACCTTTGACTAATGTTTTACGCAGCACGTGTCTGCATCAGCCTTGAGTGTTTAGAAAATCTGACCTGAACCCAATTCAGTTAAAATACCAGAAAATGATATTAATGAAAAGGCACTGGCGTACCCTAATGAAAAAGATCTTTCAGGTGTTTAATTGTTGCACTTGTGCCTCAAGCCTCTGTAGCAGAAATTTTGTACGCTTATTTGTGGAAGTTGCCACAAAGTCAAGGATGTTTCTTTTCCTGTCCATGCTAAAATTTTGCAAATTGATAAGCCTGTGAAAAAAACTAAGCATTTTTAATATGCTTAGTAAGACTTTGGAGGTTAAGCTAAGATTCTCACTGTAGTGGATGTACTCCTATGACTACACAGCTGTTGTGTGTTATCTCAACTGAGCATAGACACTGCCCATTGTGACTCATTATTTACCTGTGATTAGAGATTGAGATTTTCCTGACTGCCAAAGCTACCCATGGGGACTGGAGAGATTTTTGGGAGATCTGGCTTTATTATGGCAGTCTCCTGAGTCTTTCCTCAAATTGTGGTTCTGGCCTTGCTCTGAAGCCCTACCTCTTGGAGAACAGCACATACAATGGGTGTTATGACAGCTTTGTTTCCCAAGCTCTGTTGCCCTTAGTGTCCTCCTTAGTGGTTACTCCTGACCTAATTTCTAACCCCTCCATCAGGTTGTTCTCCAACCCTATGCCAGATAGATGATGACTGCTTTTCATCTTATATAGATAATTTGATTGCATATTTTCAAATAAACCCCAAGCAGTTATCAAACAGTTTTTCAGTTTTTATGGACTACTAGTCAGCTTACTTCAGAAATACACATGTTGATTCTACCATTTGGCCATATTTCAATGGGAAAAAATCAGCCTCCTACCACACATACAGCTTCTAATTTGTGCTCCTTCAGATTCCACGTTATGATTGACCTCTGTCTTGAAGCTTGCTGGTCAGTTGGAATTTCTGTTTCCATTTCCTTTCTATCTTTTTATTTGTACTGGTTCCTGCCACCCCTCATCTTTCTAACTATAATTAAAATCCAAATTGTGAAACTGCCAGTTATTCACTACAGTCATGTTGTCTCCCTGTTTCCTACACATAGGTATTATTTCTTTCAGTTTATAAAACACAGTCTCTTCTGCTCAGGTTTGTCTGCAGAGTTTTATAGACAGGCACAGTTTCCCACTGCCTGCATTCTTGTAGGATGCAAGCTAGTTCTGAAAGAAGAGCTGCAAAGTTGGGATTAACGTTGTTCTGCCCTCAAGCTAATAAGCCATGCTGAGACTTTGGATTTATTATCTTGGGCTCATCTTTTGGTTAGCATGGTAATTCAGCTCTGACATGGAGCTGGATAGTGTACTGCTAACTCAAAGCATGCTTGGAACAAACTTGTGCCCCTCTATGAAAGATTATGCAAGCGTGCTCTTTGTGCACACAAAGCCTTGATTTGTGGTGCTCTTATGATTATTATCATTGCTATATGTAGCTATTATTATATTACTGATGCCTTTGAATGTTGCCATTCTATAAAATGTGTGTTTGTTAACATTACAGGTATTTTACTGCACTACATCACGCATCCATTTAGCTGTTTAAGCACTCGACAATGTGGGTTTTGAATTCTAATTCAGATAGTGCTAATTTTTTATATACTAATGCTTCATATGAGCAATTCCAGTGAAGTATAAAAACATTTTCATTAAGATAAAAAGTATACAAAAGGATTTTCTTACTTTTTTTTTTTCAATAATAAAATTGCATTGACAGGAATGTTTCTATGTCGCTGTTCATTGTGTGATTTTTCTTAGTATTTGGTTATCACATAGTTTGAAAAGAGTGGCTATATAATATAAGTCTAAATTGATTTACAAATAAAAGTATTTAGTAGGCCAGATCACATTCTTAAGTCTAAGTGAGATGTCTAAATGAAAAAGACCTCTGTAGAGTTAAGGAGAATTACTGTAGATTTTCGCTAGCACAGCTGAGAGAAGGCTCTAGCCAAAGTTTTCCTACGTTTTAAACTTCAAAAGCGTGTGAACTATGAAAGCAGCCTGCTTCCTGTCTCGTACAATGGGGAAAAAAGCATCATTCTCACCTGAATGCTGAGGCATACAGAATTCTTTATTACATTTGTTCAATGGACCCTATACATCTTTTGTAATGTCATGTTAGAACATCTAGCTGCAGGACCACAAGTAGCTTCTGTTCTGGCAGAACATCTCCACTACACTGTGTGTCTTCTTGAGTGATCT
Source organism: Antrostomus carolinensis (assembly GCF_000700745.2). Classification (NCBI taxonomy): domain Eukaryota; kingdom Metazoa; phylum Chordata; class Aves; order Caprimulgiformes; family Caprimulgidae; genus Antrostomus; species Antrostomus carolinensis. The sequence goes on along the minus strand of NW_010337732.1, from coordinate 63,410 downwards.
CTTTCTGTATTCTTGCATTCACAAGAATATTGATTGGAACCTGGTTTTATATGAATCCATTTGAATATTGATATCTCTGATTTTTTTGTGTGGAGCATTGTTCTGCCAGTTGAATGACAAAAAATAGCAGTAAAGCTTCTGTCATCGGCTATGGCTTTTTCTGCAAATGAAGTCGTTGCTAGTATTTGGCTGTCTGTAATCAGTATGTGCTCCAATAAACAAACTCACTTGCCAGATATATTACAGAAAAGACAGGAATATTGACTAATAAAATAATGTTTCATGAGCCTGTTTGGGTTTTTTAAACTAAGTCGTTTAAACAACTGCATAGAAAAGTTGTCAAAGAATGGTAAAAAAAATCCTTGCCTTATTTGAAAATACATACACTTTTTATATGGAAATAGTTTATTTATCTGACTTTTTCAAAAACAATGTGTAGAAGTATTTTGCCAGAAGAAATATCTTTTCTATTTTCATAAGCAAAGCCAGGCTTTTATTTTGTCAGTTGTGTATACAAATGCCTGTGTGCGTGCAAAATATTTGTTACAAAATTTAAAAGCTCATATTTGGAATTACCCTTCCGTTGATTAAAAAAGTTGTGGTGTTTTTTTAAGAAAATATAATTATTCTACTTGCAGTGCCATGAATTGCAATAATACTGCTGATATATTTGTCAGAGGGATTCATGTGAAAGCGACATTTTGGAGGCAAATTTTATCTTGATGTTTCCTTTCAAATCTTTCAAAATCCTTTCTGATTCATTATTGTATTGGGCTTATAGCTTCTCCCTAGCAAGGTTGCTAAGAATCTCGCATCTTTCCTACTTCTGGTTTGTCTTTTAAAACAGTTTTAGCATCCCACATGCTTTTTTTTTTTTTTTTTTTTTTTTCCCCACCACAAAATGGTACTTGCAATTTTTTCACAGAGAAGCCTATTCAAGTTCTTTCTCATCCTTGAATTTTCTCAGCCTAGGAGGAAACCAGCATCATTCAGGGTTGTTGATTCTAGACTTGTCCTGACGTTAACCTGATAAGGCCCAGAGAGTTTCTTTCTCAATGCAGGCAGTCAAATTCTATAACCCTTTTACTAAATTTATCAAACTCTTATCTTCAATTTTTTTTCCTCTATTACTCTAGTTCAAGGCTAAATGCTACTGCTGGGGTGGTCAGAAACTTCCTTCTCCTCAGACTATATTCGATGTTCTGTTTATGCTATTTGTTCTAGTGCCAACATGGTGCTGCAACGTAACTTTTTCTCCTTATTTGATGTGTGTCCTACTGATGTATTTTTGGAAGCAATGCTATCCCTTCCCAGCCTTTGTTTCACTAAGGTTTAGAAGTTAAACTCTTCTGGTCTTCTTTAATGTGATACAGTCTTCATTCTCTTAATCGTCCTGATAATCCTTCACTGTGTTCCTGTTTTTCTTCTGATTTCTTGAGATAACTTGTAAAGAACATGCCAGCTGAGGTCACTATGTGTTGCGTGCTATTGTTTTTATGTAACTTTTGGAATAGCACCCAGGATATATTTTAGGATCAAATTTCCTTTTTCCTGTCTGCAACTCACTCATGGATCATAGTCATTTTATAATTGAAAAATAGTGTGAGATCTTACTTCTTTTTGCTGTTTCCACTTCGGTTTCAAGCTTACAGCACAGTGGTAGATATAAGGCTCTGAAAGTATGTGCTTTGGTTAAATTTCATTCCACGTCTCTTTGTTTCATCATCAAGAAACCTCTGCTTCTTCCAATATGAATAAATTAATCTCTGGGTTCACCGTGTCTCCTGGCTTGCTGTCCATAGCAAACCTCATTAGAATTCTCATCTTTTGTTCCAGTGTCTTCAGTGAAAATATTAAATGTTACTATTCCAAAGCTTGTACCTAAACTTCCATACCTAGTATCTTCCATCCAGCCTAATTGTTTCTTTCCATAAAGCTTGCTATAAAATTTCATTCAGTATCACATTACAGTTCTTGTAAATTGTCATTTTCTTGATTTTAGCCAGTAATCACATGATATTATTCAAATATTTTATTGAATACTTTGTAAATCTTTTAAAAATTTATGACGCTGTCCTCAAAATAAAAAGTATTACTGACTTAATTTTTCTACCCCAAGAAGGCATTCTTTTGCATCTTTTATGCATTTTCTTCCATATTTTAAATTATTCTTTACTTTATATTTCTTTCTAAATCTTATATGCCATTGAGATCTGATTAACCGGTTTGTAGTGATCTGAGAAACTCCCTCCAGTCTTAAAAATATTGGTACATTATTTGATTTTCTTCATCTTATGGCATAATTTATTGTTTCTTTTGATTTAAATTATCTAAATAAGCAAATCAGGATGCAGTTTTGTCTACTAGTTCATTCAAGTTATGACAAGAAAATTTTCCTTATGGTTGGAATGTTTATGCGCTCTGAGTATTGCTTTCAATTTCAGTGAAAATTTCAGTCTGATCTGCATTGACTCTTTCAAGTCTACAGAAACTGCCTTTTTATTATTATTCATCTAAGGAAATTCTATTCTATCAGATAAGTGAAGTCCAGAGATAACACCAAATGATTACGTAATTTAGCTTCACCCTGTTTTCTCTTCTGCTACCG
>NW_010337732.1:2411-60777 GCF_000700745.2 Antrostomus carolinensis | reverse complement strand
TGCTAGAACTGGGAACAGTAAAGACTCCTTTATTTTGAAAGAAATTTGAACCCAAAACATCACCTGAAGGTGTCTGAAAGCTTCATTTGATATTATTTGCCAAGACATTCAGTGCCACTGTTGGAAAACTCTGTGTCCATGTAATGATTCAGGCAGTCATTATTCTGACCCTTTCTCTCCTAGATTGATAAGCAGTTTTGAGTTCTTAAAAACTAAATTTCTGTAAGTCTATAAGCTCAAGTCAGTGAAATTATCTTCATTCCATAGTTGGAAAGGAACTCAATACATCATGAAATCTTGATATAAGGTGTGCATACAAATGGGCCTTTGCTGATTGAGTTCAACTTTCTGTTTTTACTCTTGATGATATTCAAATACTGTGCAGTCAAGAAACATCTACTGCTTTAAATTTCCTTTGATGCAGATTATGGAGTCTTGCTGATCATGCCTTGATAGCTCGTTGTAATATGGAAGAAGCAGTGCGGAGTGTGTCTTTCAGTCCTGATGGATCACAGTTAGCACTTGGAATGAAGGATGGCTCCTTCATTGTTCTTCGAGTACGGTGAGAAAATCTTACACTGGTTTCTCATGTTACTAGTTTTTTTTTCCCTTGAGTAACTCAAGATCATATCATAAAGTCTTTCATTCCTGTAAAAAGAAAAAATAATGGGGCATTTTATGAGAATCAAAGAGTAAAAATTGAGCATGTGCTTCCATAATATCACTTGGTGTTTTAAAAGGTGGTAATTGGCAATTATGCTTTATTTATTCAAAATATTAGTTTTTAGTATAATGTTGATAAAATTTGAGATTTCTTTATTTGTCTATTCTGAAAATATATAGATATTTTTCAAGAAGAAATGTGCATAACAGAGATAACAGTTTTGAGAGAAATCTCCTTGATCATATGCTTCATTTCCTGCCAATGCAAGAAGGGATACTATGCACAGTAATCAGTGATGGAAGGACAGTTTTAAGCATTTGCAAGATGTATATGAATTCTACTTTTCTTATTAGATAGGCCTTTTTTTGCATGAATGCTTCATATGCAGTAGGCTTTTTCTGTTTGGAATACTTTTATGGAAGACACACAAAAGCAAGTGAAACACAAAATTGGCCATGGAGTGAAACAGCCCAACAAAATTGTGTGATTTCAAAACACCTAAGCTATTTTAATTGATACTTGAAAGAGTTTACCATTTCCTTAACATTTCTCCATGCTTGGTAAGCTTATACTTAAAATACTTTGAACTATTAGCTGATAGGAGGGAAAAGCCTGTAATCGATGGAAGATCTGTGAAAACCCTGTAATGTACTGCTTTAGTGACTTTCACAAAACTTACATGGTCTGTTCCTATTAATTTAAAATTATTTTCAAAGACTAGTATTTTTCTAAGGAAGTTAATCTTCTTTGTCTCAGCGTAATCTTGTCTTTGCTAATTTGCCTGATACCTAACTTTATTCATGCTTCAGCCGGTGGAGACTGATAATGATAAACGCAGCGTTATTCCTGAAAGAGTAGCAACACCCTTGAGTAAGGCCCTGAATGCAATTGCTTCTCCTTTTTCTGTGACAGATCTTCTGACAGGGTAATAAATCTTCAGCCTCTGATCCAGGAAAAGTGGATGAAAGCAACGTGTTTTATTGACATTTTTTAAAATCATGTACTCGGTGACATGAATCTTTGTTCTCCTTTTTCTTGGCCATGAAGGGTCTGGATCTATGCAATAATCCAGAGATTTAGCTACTTTTATCAGTAACGGTATTTAACACCATGGGATAGTTCTGTTACCAGTTTTCAGTAATAAGGCAGAGCTAAGAGCATTTTTTTTTTTTCAAAACTCTTTTTGAAGGAAAAAATGTCTATTAATAAATAAGAATTTTCTCAACCAAATTTCTACTGCTATTGATGTTTTGGAGTTTAACCATTTTAAGAGAACTTTCTGACAAAATTATTCTGTTAGTTTTTTGGGTTTTTTTTAAGATCCTGATCATCTGTAATATTAATCTTTCCATTCATATCAGCACCTCCCAGAAATCTCTGTCTTCAGTTATGGATTATTCTCCTCCTTTCAGGACTCTGCTTTTAACAGTACTATGTATCAGCATTTTTAATATATTTTAACAAAATATATTGGTTTTAAAATAAATTTTAGTCTTTTCTTAAATTTGATGCTACTAGCAGTAATTAACTAAAACAGAAATTAGGAAAAAATATTTAAAAAGCTTAAAATGGAGAATAACAGAAGCATGAGAAATGAAGAAGACTTCCTCACAAAATTTCCTTACAGTCCAAATGTGTAATCTGGTATTGGTTGTCTTTGTAAATACAAAGTGAATGACCCTGAGATTTGTCTCATTGTTCAGTCAACTCAGGGGAAGATTTTTTATTTTTTTTTACTTTGTTTAATTCTTTTCTCATAGCCAAAGAATATGGGGAAACCTACTTGCAAAAAATTTTGTCTGCATTCACTAGCATTGTAAGTTTTGGTTCCTTGTTTGGATAAGAAAGGAGGTTATATCAAATGTAATTTGGATAGGGAAGAAGCAAGTATTTAAAAAAAAAAAAAAAAAAAAAAAACCAACAAAAAAACCTAAACAAAACTGGACTTATAGCTGTGTTGTTTTTTTTCCAAAGGTGTTTGCAAGTTATTGTCACTTCTGTTTTTCCACTTGTGGGTGGTGGTGGTACTGGAACCCCTAAAACTGTAGCTAACAGGTCATGGCATGCGGGATTAATCATATCTAACTTTAACAGTCTAATTGTTAGCCTGTAATTGAAACTGTTTGCCTGTCTGCCCAAGAGTTAATGTGTAGAAATGGGTATCTCCCAAAGGCTGTTTCAACATGGTCTTGTAAGAGACAGGGTAAGTGCTCATTGGATGGAACTCTTTTTCCACTGTCTATGTTAAAAAAAAATAAAAAAATAATAAAAAAAATTGTCTGATCTAGTTTAGACTAGACAGCTAACTGTTTTATAGCTACAATTAGGTGAATAGAATGAAAAGTATCGTTGACAGTTAAAGTTGTTTCTAACTTCTGCTTTAAAGGTATGCTTATAACCAAGGAAAGCAATAGGAACTTCTCAAAAAAAGGATTTTCTTGTAAATTGTGCTTTTTGCTGTACAAATTATTCAGTGCATCTCTCTTCATGTTTATCTTATATATTTGTGGATTGCTTGTTCACAAGTTTACAGTTCACATTTTTACTGTTGATTCTTGCAGAGACATGACAGAGGTAGTTCATATTAAAGACCGAAAAGAAGTAATCCATGAAATGAAATTTTCACCAGATGGCTCTTACCTTGCTGTGGGTTCTAATGATGGCCCAGTGGATATCTATGCGGTTGCTCAGCGATACAAAAAAATAGGAGAATGCAACAAATCTTCTAGTTTTATAACTCATATTGACTGGTCTGTGGATAGTAAAGTCTTGCAAACCAATGATGGTGCGGGAGAGAGACTGTTCTACAAGATGCCATGTAAGTGACTCACGTTATGAACAAGTAAACTTCAGATTTGATTTGAAGATAACCACAAAAATATGATATAAATGGTACATCTGCAAGCGGAGTTTCTTGGCTGGAATTTACAAGAATATCTAATGTTTTTCCACTTTTTAATGTTTTTAGCATGTTTATGTGCAACTGCATTAGAACTGGTAAGGTGTGTGATGTCATCAAATACCACAAATGTGAGATTATACTAATTTAAATTAAAATTGTGACTTTCTATGTTTTATTGAGGTTGAAAGATTAATCCCAAGAAGAATACACAGGTAAATGTGATGAAAAGAAATGGAGTTACTGAAAAAATGAATTATTAAACAGATTATTCACTTGCATATTTTCAGCTGGGAAGCATCTAACTAGCAAAGATGAGATCAAAGGAATTCACTGGGCTTCATGGACCTCTGTGATAGGATCTGAAGTGAATGGAATTTGGCCAAAATATACAAACATCACAGATGTCAACTCTGTGGATGGAAATTACAACAGCTCAGTGCTAGTAACTGGAGATGATTTTGGACTGGTTAAATTATTCAGATTTCCATGCCTAAAGAAAGGTAAGATAGTATTTTGTATTTCTGAAGAATGCAATATTTACTTTGATACCATATCAGTACATTGCCTAATGGTGGCTTTTGAGTCTTTTGTATAATTCAGCTTAGTGTGTGCATAATTCGTATCAGTATTAATGGACATAAAGATGAGACTTTAACCCTCTATGTATCTAACAATTTCTGCAAATGTATATGTACTTGTTTTTAGAACTGTTGAGAATGTGTAGTTTAATGTTCTTATTCTGATGCTACATTTTCAGAAGCTAATTCAGTAAAACTTTACATCACATCAAAATTGTATCAATATCAGATGCACTACTATAATTTGACCAAATTTTTTCCAGTAACAATTTCAGAAACTTCAGAAGGGTTTCACTGTCTGTTAGCGTGTGTCACTGTAGCTCTGTGTGAGCTATTTGCGCCATATTTGTGGTAGGCTTTTAATACAAACTGTTTCCTTAGTATTTACACTGTACCATGTATAAAGCCAACTGAATAGAACATTTTGGCTTTCCATGTTCTTCAGTGTTTAATTTGATATCATATCAGTATATTTTCTGATAGTGAATTTGAATTTATGTGTATAGTACAATACATGATACATGTGTATAACTCACATTAGCAGTAATGTCCATAAAGGTGAAAATTAAATGCTATATGTATCTGGTTCTTCCTGCCAAGATTTAAGTGCTTTGTGGAAAACTGAACGAATAATTCATATCATTTTATACCATTTACTTTTATTTTATAATTACTATTAGAATCAGAAGATCAAGAGCCACTTAAGTATTTTTTTGTTTTCCTTTTTCACAAGAGCGTTCAGACTTGTGTTTCCATTAAAAGCCTAACTTTATTAGTTACAATGTTAATGTTTTTTCTTCTTATATACTAAGTTCTATTTTTGGTTTTTAGGAGCTAAATTTAGAAAATACGTTGGCCATTCAGCACATGTAACCAATGTTCGTTGGTCTCATGACTTTCAGTGGGTTTTAAGTACAGGAGGTGCTGATCACTCTGTTTTTCAGTGGCGATTTATTCCAGAAGGGATAACAAATGGCATCCTTGAAACATCTCCACAAGGTAAAAATTATCTCTTCTTAATTATTTATTAAATAAAATCAACAGAGAATTCAGCACTGTTAAAAAAGCTTTTACTGAATTAACAGAAAATATTTCTATTATAATTCCCTGGAATTACATATGCTCAGCATGCTTGGGACATTTTACTTTTCGTATACAACCATGTGTTTCAGGCAAGCTACATTACAAACTGTTCTGCAGTCTGCTATATTATATATTTAGGAATACATAAGCAGTATTTGTCAAAGCATGTGAAAAAAGATATTTAAAGGGAGATTACTAGATCAAGCTAGATTTTCAAAATTAGCCACCTAACTTGCACTCAGAAGTCTGACTACACATGTTGAATTGTTTAATTTTATTTTCAATGTAAATTCACATATATATGTGATTGCTGTATTTTTTTTCTTGTTATATCTGTGATACTTAAAATATTCCACAAAAGCCACACGAACCACATAGTGGAAGCTGCTGAAAATTGGATTCCTTTCAGCAAAAGGGCAAAAATTCACTCTGTACCTGCACAATTTGGTAAAATACCTATCTTATAGCAAATAATTTTAAACACAGTGATGACACTGAAAGTTTTTATTTACCATTTCTATATGTTTGCACTCCAATGCCTGTTAAGAAAGCAGTATTTTCTCAGATGATGAAATGTACTAGTAACTATTTAGTTATTCTCCTTTCTTCTGCCACCTCCTGCCCCAAGCATTGAAGCAGGAGAAATAGAAACATGATTTTTACAAGCTGCTTAAGCTTCCAAAGTTGTTGAATACTTATTTGCACGTGGTCTAAATTATATAAAAGCATTGTATACTATTTTCTTGTGATCAGATGTGTTATATATTGATTTATTTTTTATACAGAGGGTGGCGTTGATTCCTACAGTGAAGAATCGGATTCAGATTTATCTGATGTGCCAGAGTTAGATTCTGATATTGAGCAGGAAGCTCAAATCAACTATGATCGCCAGGTGAGTAAAAATTGACACATTGTGCCAATTATCTAACAGTTTATTGTGACTATTCAGTAAAGATAAGCAAAAGAATTTTGCAGCTAATTCATAAGACTACTCTAGGAAAATTATGTTGACAGTATTTAGCTGATTATGCAACCAATATACACAAAATAAGAGTTTACTTTAGCTGAAATAAGAATTTAAAAAGATTTGGAGAAAAAGCATTGGTGTATATGCCATTGTATGTTAGAATAAAGACTATATCTTAAAAAGCAAAAATTTAAACTTGAGAACTTACTGCTATTCCCATTCTCATGATAAGTGTTAGAGAAGACTTTTCAGTCCTATCAAACTTAGAATCCCAATGTGTAGAATAACTCGCAGTTTTTTATGACTACTGCATATTCAAAGCAGAATACTCTTAATGAGTATGAAGCCTGTATAATACATTTATTTGTGACAGATTCTTTTTTATTGCCAAGAACAACAATGTCCAAGAATTAAAATTACCCTAGTTTATAGGAACCAAGTAAAATTGGTCTCTAATAATCACTTAAGACACTTTTTTTTTTTTTTTCTGTTTTCAGTACAACTGTGTTCTGAGATAGATTCTTCCATGCAAGAAGAAAACAAATCATAGAATCATAGAAATTTTTGTTTGGAAAAGACCTTTAAGATCATCAAGTACAACTGTAAACCTAACACTACCAAGTCCACCTCTAAACCATGTCCCTGAGCACCACATCTACTCGTCTTTTAAATACCTCCAGGGATGGTGACTCAACCACTTCCCTGGGCAGCCTGTTCCAATGCCTGACTGCCCTTTTGGTGAAGAAATTTTGCCTAATATCCAATCTAAACCTCCCCTGGCACAACTCAAAGCCATTTCCTCTTGTCCTGGCATTTGCTACTTGGGAGAAGAGACCAAATCCCACCTTGCTACAACCTCTTTTCTGGGTTGTAGAGAGCGAGGTCTCCCTTCTGTCTCCTTTTCTCCAGACTAAACAAACCCAGTTCCCTCAGCTGCTCCTCATAAGACTTGTGCTCTAGATCCTTCACCAGCTTCATTATCTTCCTTTGGACCTGCTTCAGCACCTTAGTGTCTTTCCTGTAGTGAGGGGCCCAAAACTGGACACAGCACTCGGGAGGCAGCCTCACCAGTGCCCAGTACAGGCGCACAATCACTGCCCTACTCCTACTGGCCACACTATTTCTGATACAAGCCAGGATGCTGTTGGCCTTCTTGGCCACCCGGGCATGCTGCTGGCTCATATTCAGCTGGCTGTTGACCAACATGGGATATTTAGTTCTTACCTAACAAGAAACTATTTAACCCTTTTTCATTCACGTGACCATTCTATGTCTTTCTTTATTGCATGTTGCTCGAACGTGTCTCTGATGGCAGAATTATTTTCCTTGTGGTTCTTTCCATTCCATTCATGACATTGAGTACTTTGCCAACACTGATCTTTGTAACAGTCTGTGATGTGGAAGGGTGCTGTCATCCTTGTTTTGAACTAAATGAAACATTAACATCAAATTCTGCTATCCACCTTCTGACTTTCGCTTTTATTTAAAAATGTCTGGGACTTGATTTTCAGGAGCTGTTGTCATTGTGAATAGAATATTACTTGTCACCTAGTCCTGTGACCTTATCAGTTGCAGTGCTGAAAGGTCAGAACTTCCTTGGACCAGAACTAGGGTCTTGTACTAAGCATGAAAAATACACAATAATCTTGGTTCAAGTTGGTTTGAGTGATTTAATGGCTGCCATGGAGCTGCTTTCTAGAATGTGGAAGGATCACTGCTAATGTTCCATGCTTTAGCCAAGGGCTGTCCTTTGTCTTTTCACCTCACTTTCTAGATTTGCAATAAATGCCATAGGTCCTTCTGACAACAGCTTATTTTGTCTCTTTATTGATCACATTTGCCAACTGAAACAGAGTTTTTGTCAAATTTTCTCCCTGCCTTCTCTTTTACTCCAAGTCTCACTAGAATGCTTGTTCCATCTTCCTCTCCTCCTCCTGATTTTCCATCTGTATTTAAATCAGACAACATCCTCCTCCATGCTGTCTATGTGTCAAAAAGGATGTCTGGGTTTAAAAACTAAAAGTGAAAAAATAGTTGTAGGCAGTTAAACAACAATTTTCCAAGCAGGTTAACACATGAAAAAGCTAGAAACAACTTAAAATAGAATCTTATACAGGAAGTGTGAGACAACCCCAAGCATAAGCTTTACTTTACATTTTGTTAAAGGAAATAATTTACAAAAGCACATGGAAACAAAAACATTAATCTTATTAGTTTGGGTTGGTGTCTTGTTGTGTTTTTTTAAGCATTATGGATGAAGCAGTATAGAAGATTCTAGATTTTGAGATGCATTAGAAAATTATGATCCCATGTTCTGTTTCATTGGTAGCATTCACTTAGGAGCAAGAGTAAATGGATGAGAACACTCAGGATAAAGTACAATACATACAAGTGACAGACATAATATGTTTACAGTTTGCCTACTGTTTCAAAAGGACACCTTTCTTGTAAAAATCCAGTATTCCATCTTTGCAGTTAGATTTCTGTGGGAGAGGCAATTTCATTGTCCTTTTGTAAAATCCCTAGGTAGAATTAATTCTTTATGTTCAGCTTTGAACACATACACTGAAGCACATACAAAGTTAAAAGATACTTAAAGAGTTACAGTCAATGTTTAAATTCCTTTTGACTAAATGAGTCTGGAATCTTCCAGAAAATATGCACTCTGCTGCTGCTACTACAGACTCATGGTCTGGGCCACTTACATGTCAGGGGACTTTGTTTTCTGGAAAACATTTGTTATTATCTGAAGTTCTGCAGGGAGCAATAGTGACTGACACTGTGTTGTAACTACAGAACATCATATTAACATATATTAAATTTAATATTTAACGTAATGAAAGTTTCATTCATATATATGAATATTTAAAAAACTGGAGATGTGCAATTAACTTTAACAATTATTCTTCAGGTTTACAAAGAAGACCTACCTCAGCTGAAACAGCAAAGTAAAGAGAAAAACCATTCTGTGCCCTTCCTTAAAAGAGAGCGTGCACCCGAGGACAGTTTAAAGTTGCAGTTTATACATGGGTAGAGTAATATTAGATAATACTTGTTTTTTGTGATTGTTAAAACATCCTAGCAATGTTAATCAATTCACATCAGAGCATTTAGCAAAGCATTTTTCAGTGCTTACCCACAATTAATTTGTTTGTCATTGTTACTGTGGGTAATTTTTGGAATATCAGACAGATTTTCTTTTCTTTCAGTTGTGTTTGTTAAGGAACAAGAGAAGGTTATAATACTGTAGCCATATGATAAATATTACATCAGCATTGTATTTTATAAAATCACATTTTAAACTAGCTGTTAACTACACCTTATGGTTCCTGGAGCAAAGATTCTCTGTTAAATTGATTCTGATGGCCGTGATTCATAAAAATGCCTCATAGATTTCTGCTTGAATCCAATTCCCTTTAAAACTTATCTGGACATAATTCTAAGTGAAGTATGTATTCTTTTTGTGAAATAGGTACTAATTTAGGAGTTAGGTGCAAAGTAAACCATGAGAAGATTTATGAATACCTGCTCTTGTTGGCAATAGTCTCTCTCTGCCTGTGTGCTCTGATATTTTCAAGCTAAAGTTGACACCGCAGCTGTACTCTTTTCAAGTTAACACACAAATTATTTGCACAGTTTGTTACACAAGTTACCAGAATAGTTTTGAAACAGTATATAACTCGGGTTTTATTTATTTCAGTTATAGAGGCTATGACTGTCGGAATAACTTGTTCTACACACAAACTGGAGAAGTGGTGTATCATATCGCTGCTGTAGCTGTTGTATACAATAGGCAACAACACACTCAAAGGCTGTATCTTGGTCATGATGATGACATCCTCAGCCTAAGCATTCACCCAGTGAAAGACTATGTTGCTACTGGACAGGTGGGTATTTAGAAGTTATGATCTTAGCAAACATGGAAATAAATTCCCTTTACAATATATTATTAGGGGAAACGTGGTTTTCTTTGTCCTTCAGTATAGTGTTTCCTCCTAAATGTGGGTAAACTCTGTATTGTTTCCTATATCCCTGCCAAACTGCTGGGGAGTACTGGACTGGAAACTTTTTGAGATGATTATTAAATCATTCCTATAATAGGAAAAACTGCCAATCTTATGCTGTGGCCTTGCAAAAAATCTTAGATTAACTCTGAACCTCTGCTTTCATCTGTAAAATGCAGGAGCTGTATTTTATCTATAACCTAGGAGGCTTGAAGGTTTCATTAGTCAGTCACAGTATTTTTGTACTGTAGTAACATTCAAAAGCCTGACTCAGATAAAGGCTATTCTATGTTGGGCACTCTACTGATATCTGGTACTGAATATAATATATTCACTATATTCATATATATTCATATATATCAGAATAAATTATATTATTAATATGATACCAAACACTTTAGAGATTATCTACTGATACTTCTCTAAAAGAGAAAAAGATCTTGAAAAAGATAAAATAGAGCAAGTGGAAAAGTAGTTACCTCTGGAGTGTTTTGAAGATATGATAGTGCTAATTACTGATGCTGATGTGCTTTGAACTTCTATGAACAGATATTCCAATTAATCATCTGATTTAGGTTGGAAGAGATGCTGCTATCCATGTTTGGGACACACAGACACTGAAATGTTTGTCGTTGCTCAAAGGCCAGCATCAGAGAGGAGTGTGTGCACTGGATTTTTCAGGTAAGCCACGACCTAGATTAATCTAAATGATTAGTTAAAAAGCAATCCTTATGATGAAATCTTGATTTGAATAGCTAGCCAATTTTACAACCAATACAAATTTTATGTAAAAGTCTGCTAACAGTTTTGATAAAAATAGTGTGTATAGTAAAGTCAATCATGTACCTTTTGTCAATCAGTCAATAATTGATTTTTGTGGTGTCTCATACAAAATAACCAGAGTACAGCTAGGACTCTGGTGACTGTCTACATGATGGTATAGTAATTTAAAAGTGGGCAGAATGGTGACTTGAAGTGTATAAATGAGTTAGAAACGTGATCTGTAGGCTCATATATTGCTTCAAATTTGCTAACAGTTCCCACATTTTTCAGTGAGTTTACAGAAGTATATGTGACAAACAGTTGTCTGCTATTTCTCCTACTTGTCTTTCTGAGATGAATGACCTAAACTGTCTCAGTTCTCAAAGGGTAATTCCTATATTCAGCTTTGAAAAACATCATCCATATGGTGGTGACTTACATACTTTTGCATCTTTATAAAAGTACTTACCAAAGTCCTTACTCTTCTTTTTCTATTAAAAAAAAAAAGATTACTTTAGCTGAACTATCCTTTTCTTAATCTGATTTTTTTTTTAATTAAACATAATTTATGTCATATTCTCCTCTCTAGAAATGTGGTAATAATTCATTAAGACATAGATCACATTTATGAGACAGGACTATATGAAAGAAGTTTTACTTCCACAAAGATAAGTCTGTGGAACTGAATCATATTCCATTATCAGAAGAGAAACCTTAGTGTTCATCCAGGAACTGGAATTCAAATGTAAAAGTGCTGATCCACTGTGGCATGTAACCTAGTTCTGAAAGTAGATGTGGTACCACAAAAAGGGAAAACGGATAAGGATGATCTAATTGACATAGTGTGCATAGTCGTTAAAAAACTTGTCATTAAAATCCCTAATGGAACAAATGTTCATATATTTAGAAAATACTTAGTTTGTGGTTTACATTTTCAACAGAAATTAGATTCCTGTACAGATAGCAGTACTCTGTGTGTTAGAGTTCATGTACCTCTATAAAAGCCTAAAGAATAAGCTGACCACATATTCTGTGGACATAAATCTGTATAAAAATATTAAATCTCTTTTTAAAAGTAATTACCACTGGCATCATTACAGCATTGCTTTAGGACCTGATCCTGAGAATACACATATTGCATTCCTAACTGGCTCTAGCTAAGGTTCTGGGCACAGATAGGAGCAGATAGTTGTGCAAAGTTGTACTTCACTACAGGACCAGAGTGCTACTTTGGTCTTATGTAGGGAGTGTTCATTGTGTTATTAATAGATATTTATTATATTATTAATTATTATATTCAAGTAGTGTGACCTGAACCTAAATTAGGTTCAGGTCACAGTACTTGAAGCTTAAAGAAAGAAACCCAAAACTCCCGGCCTTTTTTGGCTGTACTTGATCTGATGACTGACTGTATACTATCAATTCTTTCTGCCCTTACTCATTTTTTAAGATGTCTTCTATTGGCCATTACTGAAAACAGTGTACAGGGCTGGGTCACTTTTATAGGACTGTTCTGATGATGATATGATTTGAAGATTATAATTTAATTCATGCAATGTTTGATTGTGCCCTCTGGTGGCTATTTTTACATCTATAATTTTGGATGTTAGTGAGAGTGTATAGCCCATGAGCGCATAAAACTGCCTGTTTCAAGTGAATAAAGTTCAAATTGTGTTCTTACCTATAAAATTCTGTCAACCGTGTTCCATTAACATTATTGAGTTATATCTAAAAATAATTATTGTCATCAGCTATTGTTGTAGCATTTTATCTCACTAAAACGGTTATAGAATAGTTTGTACTGCCTCCTTTTGCTTTCCTTTCTCGTTAGCTTTTTGTGTCTCCTTGTTTGTCTTTTTTTTTTTTTTTTTTTTTTTTTTTAAATAAACTCACTTTTGGTTTCCTCTCCTGTTTTTCAACTTAATTCCTTCCTGCCTATTTACACTCCTCCCACCTAGGCTCATTTAATTCAACTGTGAACTCTTTTCCTCTTTCTGTAATTCTCCTTCTCCTTCTTGACTTGCATCTCATAGAATTCAATTGCTAAATACTGTAAGCCCAGTTTAGCTGTGAGGACCTATTCAGCCTTATGAACTTTGGAGTAGTTCTAATGGAGCAATTTAAACCAGTGGCACTCTTTCTATTCTTCAAGTCAAATATGCGTGAGCACAGTTAACATCTGTTAACTTCTACAAGAAGTAACATTCTCAAGTCATTGCTTTCTTTCACTCTTTTGGCCCATCTCCCTAGTTCTCTACTTCCTCCAACTTTAACTTTTCTTCAGTTAAAAGTAAAGTCAAATAATCAGCTCCTGCTTTAACCTATAAAGTTAAATTGTCTTATGATATACTTCAAATATTATAGTTTAGTTTTTTAAGTTTTTCAAAATTTCACGACAGTAGTTTCTCTCTAATAGTTTGGTAACAATGGTCTTGTTTATCGCTATTTCATACACGTAGCAAGAATGCCTAGGTACTGTTGAATTACATATGTTATTCTGTTCTTGCTTTTCTTCCTCTCATTAGCAGTAGTGCTATGTCTTTCCTGCAGTAGAAGAGACGATAGCCAGCACTCCATTTTAGCCTTAGCATTTTCTGTCATATTTATAGTTTCATTACATTCCCTATTAACTTTTAACCACCCGTTTCATTATACACTAATAATTCCTGTTACAATTTGAAGTAAAAGAAAAGATGATCTGATCAGAAATATTTCAAATAAAATGCAACATGATTTTGGAGTACTTGGACTTCATGAAATTGACTTTTGCTGTCTTGTTTGATCCTACCTACCTTCCTTGTACTTACACACAGGAATGTTTTATATCTCCCTTTGCAAAAGACCGATGGTTTGATAAGGAATACAAATGAAAAAAACCCACCTAAATTAGGTTAGACATACAAACAGAAGATAATAAAGTCAAAAGAATGCCTTTTCTAGAAGAGAATAGCCTGTCTTGTAATCATCCAGTTAAAAAATCAGCAGAAAAACCTTTTTGTGACCTATAACACAACCTGTTCTGTCTCTGATAAGGGTGATGCCATATTTAGTCACCTTAGTTAAGAAGAGGAAGGCTAGGTCATGGATTAGTAGGATGCTCTGTGAAATCTGGATTGCAGTTTGATGTCTCATCACCTAATATTCATTTTGGTGCAAAGTATTGCACTTGTGGATAAAATCTTCAGCAGGTATAGACTTCAGTCATCTTAAGAGGTTGGGCAGGTTGACTGCCTTTCTCAGTTCATTTGTCTAATTCTGTATGCAGTACTTTAGGACTGTGAATCTGAACCCTCATCTCTCAATGTATTAGTTCCTTTTTTTGCTTCATTATAATATATGCTTTGAAATTCAGTTTACAAAGTATTTGTTGTGTTTATCGCCTGTTACTCAGCTAAAGCCTTAGCACCTTTAACATTAAGCATGTTTCTGTACAGCTGATGGAAAATGTTTGGCATCTGTTGGGCTAGATGATAATCATGCCATTGTGTTTTGGGACTGGAAAAAGGGAGAAAAGCTAGCAACAACCAGGTAAGAATATATCTCAGTAAAAATGTCCCCTGTGATTATATTTTTCTGAATAGTACCACCCAAATGTATTACTTTGTTTATAGGAAAAAACACAATGGTGTTTCAGAGCAATATATCCAGATTTAAAACCTTGGTATGTACAGCATTGTGTTTGGAAATTCTGTGAACTACTTCTGTCAAGAGTTCCCTAGCATTTTTTTTTACGATAGCTACATTGATATTGCAGCTCGTTTAATGATTTTTCAAGTTAAGTTAATATTTTCTCCCAATTTTATGTCCTGATTCAGGGCAGAAATCATCAGAGATGTCATATTTTCCTTTATGCATTAAATGATATGCTGGGTTCCATCAGTGCACATAACCAGATCACTTTTCTAAAAATAAAAAAGTGTTCCCTCTAATATAAATAGATTTTTCAAGGTCTACTGATCTTTCCTTTCTTCTGAGTCAGCTTTTTCTGAGCTGTTTTCTCTTTGCAGTTACTAACAGAAAGCTTAGCAAATAACACAATAATGAGGAAGCTTTTGCAATTGCTTGAGGGGACCAATGTTGGGAAGGGGATTGGATTATGGTTTACATGTTTGCTTTTTTTAAAAAAAAAAAAAAAAATCAGTTTTTTTTCTTTATACTAAGCTAGTTGTACATATTAGAATAATTAAACTGTCTGAGAACCTGGTTTCTGTCTTACCCTTGAGGTACAAGTCAAATGTACCCCTAAGGTTCAGATACTAGAATTGTACAGAATTCATGTAAGGATGGATTTACATACCAGAAAATCAAGAGGTTAATTTCATATGCTGTCTGCAGCCATGTAACATCTCACATTAGTCAGTAGAAATTGTTAGTATAGCTGCAAAAAAGTGACTGTGAAAGATATTTTACTTTTATTATTATATGGTGACAAGTTCCAGAAGAAATAAGATTTTTCTCATGGCAGCACTGTCTGCTAGTGTGTGTGTGTGTACCATAATCAGATATATAATTTTATCTCAGACATCCGGTTTATTAGACAGCAAGATCGAAAATCCTGTTTAAAATTTGTGATGTAGTTCTGGGCTCCCCAGTTCAAGACAGGGATCTTCTAGAGGGAGTCCAGCGGAGGCCCCAAAGATGATGAGGAGCCTGGAGCATCTCCCTTATGAGGAAAAGCTGAGAGAGCTGGGACTCTTCAGCCTGGAGAGGAGAAGACTGGGAGGGGATCTTATTAATGTCCATAAATACCTGAAGTGTGGGGGACAAATGGATGGGGCCAGACTCTTTTTGGTGGTGCCCAGTGACAGGACAAGGGGCAATGGGCAAAAACCGGAACACCAAAAGTTCCACAAAAACTTAAGGAAAAACTTCTTTACTGTGAGGGCGTCAGAGCACTGGGACAGGCTGCCCAGAGAGGCTGTGGAGTCTCCTTCTCTGGAGATGTTCAAAACCCACCTGGACACTTTCCTGTGCAACCTTTTTGGAACCTGCTTTGGCAGGGGGGGTGGACCAGATGATCTACTGAGGCCCCTTCCAACCCCTGTGATTCTGTGAAAGGCTGGGCATCATTATAGCAAAGTAGAGGAAAAGGAGAAAGAATTGCAAGATGATGTACTTCAAATGTCAAAGGTGTAAAGGACTGGTTTTCATCTAGACTGATTCACCAAAAGAAAATACTGAATCCAAGAAATTATCAGAACCATGTGATTTTCCAGATTTTCTAAACCTGTCAGATGAAAGTGACATTATCATAGTACAAAACCTGAAAATTCATATTGAAAAGTTTTTAAAAACTGAAATGGAAAGAATTGCTACTAATTATTACTATAATAATCTAGGAATATTTTTTGCAATGGTGAAACTTAAACCTACAAATTCCCAAAAATATTTGCTCCAGCAAGAATAACTGTAGTTACCCGAGAACTAAATTTGAAGGTGTATATGCTGCTGAATGAACTGTTTCCTAAATTATAATTTTAAAATTTGTTATTTTATTTTTCCTCTTGAAGCACAGTAGGTTAAAAACTTCATTGTTTTTCCTGACTATTTTAAATATTTATTAATTGAGTTCTTATCCATTTAAATATTTATGTTGCCCTTTATACCTTCTCTTAATTGCATTGACCTTTCTTGCCTGCTCCTTCATTATGACTTAATTAAACTGAAATTCAGTGGGAGACAATTTTTTATTGACTACATTTCTGTAGTCTAATTCCTATACGGTATATGCTCAAATACATTCTGCCAGCTCTGTGGGTCAAACTTCCAAGGCTAAACACTTGCAGATTAGCAACATGGCTCTCTACTTTTTGTTAGATAGGGTAATGATGGTAGAGATAATGTAAACGTAACCTCAGTGATCATCTGCCAGTCCTCAGTGTTATAGACCCACACTGTTGTATTTGATCAGAAGGATGGAACACCTCTCGTATGAAGACAGGCTGAGAGAGTTGGAGTTGGCTCTAGGGAGACCTTATTGGGGCCTTTCAATACTTAAAGGAGGACTATAAGAAAGATAAGGGCAGACTTTTTAGCAGGGCCTGCAGTGATAGGACAAGGGGTAATGGTTTTAAAATGAAAGCAGGTAGATTTAGATTAGATATAAGGAAGAAATTTTTTATAATGATAGTAGTGAAAACACTGGCACAGGTTGCCCAGAGAGGTGGTAGAAGCCCCATCCCTGGAAACATTCAAGGTCAGGTTGGATGGGGCTCTGAGCAGCCTGGTCCAGTGGAAGATGTCCCTGCTCATGGCAGGGGGGTTGGACTTGGTCATCTTTAAAGGTCCCTTCCAACCCAAACCATTCTATGATTCTATTTTCACCAAGAGTATGACAGTCACGGTGATATGATTCTCATTGTTAAAGACCATGTTTGCTTTGCTTAGTTCAATACGATGAAATGCCTATTTAAAACAAATTAGTTTGAAATGTTAAATCATCCCTTACCCTGTTTTTTAATTTTTATTTTTATTGCAGGGGCCATAAAGATAAAATATTTGTAGTGAAGTGTAATCCACATCATGTAGACAAACTAGTCACAGCTGGGATGAAGCATATCAAATTTTGGCAGCAAACAGGTACTGTATTAAGTATTTTATATTTAATTTATTTGAGAATGTGTATATTTTTAATACAGGAATATCATGTTCTCAGTTTAAGAATTTGTTTTATTTGTAAAGCAATTTTCTAGTTAATAAAATACTCCAGGGGTGAAAACCTACCTCTGATCAGCAAATGTCACAGTATTCCTTTATCTTTGGAAGTCACTTCCAGGTAATTAATTTTTTAACTCTAGTCATCCTATCACGGTTTTCTCCTAAACAAGCATCCTTGGCTCTCAGAAAACATGCAGCCCTGTAATTCACTGAGGCAGATTATGACCTTTGTTGTGAAAAGGCCAACTGGTAGCTAAGAATCTTGGGTGCCTCTGGTGTGCTGCTGAAAACGGTAGTGTTTGCACTTCAGGTACTGACATAACACTTCAACAACCCTGCAGTTTCAAGATTGAGCTGTTTTTCAGTCATCAGAGGTGACTTCCACAGATGGAAGCACATGTTTCAAAGTGCCAGGCTGGAAAGATAGCTTTGAGAATGGACCTTAAAATGTGTAGCCAGGCCAAAAAAAAAAAAAAAAAAAAAAAAAAAAATCAGGTATTTTGCAGAAATTCAGTTATAGTCAGTTATAGTAATTTATAATTTATCCATTAGGCTAAAAGTCATGATATATGATATGATATCACAAGAATCAAGATATCAAGGTAATATAACATATAATATAGGAGTTTTGTTTCCTTTTCTAAATAATGAAAAATGAAAATGTGTTTTCTATAATGTAAAAACAGGATAAGATTTTGCAAATTGATAAGCGAAATATTCAGATGGGAAGTAGCTATCAGTCTAGAAGTTGCTCTGACAAACTGAGAGAGACAGCAAAATTGGTTCTGATTGAGGATATTTTTTTATTCAGGACTGAATTTTTATTTATTTTTTTTTTCTTCTTGACTTTTAATCATATACACACTACACAAGTGCTCGGTAAAAAGACCTTGGAGAACATCTGTGGGTAAAATTCAGCAAAGGTAGGCAGCACAAGGGCAGCTAAAAACAGAACTCAAGACAACTCAAAATTAGATAGTTTTAAGAAGTTCCTATACTTATACTGCACTTTACAGCATTCAAGTGGTTCAGGTGCTTTCAGATGTAAAATTACTGTTTGGTTGTTTTTTTTTTCCCCTGCATTTTTTATGTTTAGGTTATTTTCGTAGTAATTAAATAGACTTGCATTGCTCATTTAGCAAATTCTGTTACAGGAATTTGCATTAAGCAGTATCTTACTCCAAGAATAGTCTCTTCGCAATAAAAATGGTATATTTGAATTAAGATTTGATTGGTGGAATTGGGAATATCAGTCTGCTGTTAACTGTGAAATACATGATGACTTGAAGCCAGGACACCATTACCTATATTATTTTGTAATTGTATGTGTTTTTTTGTCTATAAGCACTCAGTTCATGGGCGCATATGACTACTTCCTGCTGTCTGAATCAAAGTAAGGCTGAGGCAATTTGGTTCTCTGACAATCAGAAGAGGAGCAAATCCTGCCATTTGTTCTGCAAACCTGCTGTCAAAATGTCAGGTTGCCAGTGGACAACTAAAACAAACCTCGGTAGTGTTTCATGTGTCCTTGTGGTCACCTCTAAAGAGAAAAAGCTTGGCAGGCTGCTCTGTGCAAAAAATATTTTGACAGCCATCGTATTAATTCTTTTTACACAATTCCTTACCAAAATTTGTCATTTGCTTGGAAATAACAGTCTTAAAAATAGAGTCTGTACTGCTTCAAAACTGTCATTACTAGATTGACTTTATTTTGTTATGTTTTTCATGTTTTCAGTACTTCTAATATCTACCATGTCTTAGGCAATCACAAGAGATGATGGGATCAAAACATTTTTCCCTTACTGCACTATGGCTAGAAACCAAAAACATAAAAAGACTTACTTTTGTTTATTTTGCAGGTGGAGGCTTTACATCAAAACGAGGAACATTTGGAACTACTGGAAAATTGGAAACTATGATGAGTGTTTCATATGGGAGAATAGAAGATCTAGTTTTCTCTGGTGCTGCTACTGGAGACATTTATATCTGGAAGGATACTCTATTGCTTAAGACAGTCAAAGCCCATGATGGACCTGTCTTTGCCATGCATGCATTGGATAAGGTATTTATCATTCTTTATTATTTTTGTTGCAATACTGGATTTTATAAGTGTATAACCAACGTATCTCCCAACAAAGATACTCAGGTTTTGTACGTGTGTATGTAAGCAACGCATTGTTCTGCAATATCCAAGTTATACATTGCACTAACATTGAAGGTGCTTTAATAAGGAAAACTCCAACAGAAAACAAGTTGCAACATGTTGATAATGGAATATCCTTTTTGAGATTATAGTTTCAATGTTAAAAGTATAGCATGAGAAGAAGAATATTAGCTTTTCACTTTTTTATATATCAAGGTCAGTTAAGATCCCTGTGGCTCAGTCCTTTCTAGCCCTAATTGATTGTTCCTAGCTTTTCCATGAATTTTTCTATTTGATCTTGGCACTCTATCTTCTGAATATCCTCTTCATTGCATTTTTGTTGTGTTTTGCACTCACTTGACACAGATAAAGAGAATCTACCAAGGGAATTAATCAAAGAATTGGTCCCTATGCATTATTAGAACTCAGTTTGAAGCATCTGTGAAGTCCATTGAATTTTAAATAACCTGAGAATCTATTATTACCAACTACTGCCTCTTCTAAGGATGAAGCACATATTTTTCCATAGCTTATCTTCACATGTAAAAAAATGTTACGGTTCACCATTACTATTTACAATAATATGCACTCTGCATGGTTATAAGTCTTTATAACCCCAGAAAAGCAACCCTCTAAATCTTCTCCCCTTATATTTCTTTCCTCATAGGTATAGGCTCCAGTATTTTTAATTGAAGACAGGAATAAAATGCAGGGAAGAATTTATACTGCCTTTGGACATGCCTTTTAAATACTAATATATGAGTGCTGATGTTTATATATGTTTTCCTACTGTGATCCTACAGGGTTTTGTAACTGGTGGAAAAGATGGAATTGTGGCACTTTGGGATGATATGTTTGAAAGATGTCTGAAGACGTACGCTATTAAAAGAGCAGCACTATCTGCTAGTTCTAAAGGTATTATTCTTCATTGTTTTAATAAGGACCATATGCATGAAAGCTGATAAAATGGCAGTAATATAGGAGTCAAACCTTACCAGAGCACAAAGGGAATGGTAATATACTACTTACTACTCTGTGCTGGAATTTTCTTTTTTGATTGCTATAAGTTGTAGTTCACACAGTCTTTGCTATTTATAGTTTGTTCCCCTATTTCCTCCTCTATTCCATAACATTAGACTTTGTTTTCATCAAATAAATGATTTTAAAAAGAAATGTCACAAGCCTGTGAGTCCGTCTGTTCCAAAAATCTGTTCTATTTAGCAGCTAGCTTCCTCAACTGGCCAAATGTCATGTGGTGAGACCAGGGACCCTGCGAATTGGAAAAATTTGTTAAATTGTACTTCCTCAGGCATTAGTTTGAAAATCTGTGAAGTGATATTCCCAGATAATCACACAATTAATGTCCATGTTTCTGGAGCATCTGAACTCCTTATACACTGTCACTGTTAAAGCAGTAAATTATCAATCTTTATATTGCCACAGTACAGACTAGCACAAGCTCCCCTCCTTTGAACTATTAATTTAAATCCATGAATTATCTAGTAGCTTGATCAGGCAAGTGTATCTCATATTTTGTTATTTTAAACAGATTTTAATTGCAGATTATATAAGATGTATAAACTATAGGTGATATAAAACTCTGATTTCACAATAAAAACCTAAAATTAATGTCTTTATATTCTTCAGGTTTACTTTTAGAAGACAATCCCTCTATTCGAGCCATCAGTCTAGGACATGGGCATATACTAGTGGGAACTAAAAATGGAGAGATACTTGAAATTGATAAAAGTGGTCCTATGACTCTGCTTGTTCAGGTACTGTATGGATCTTCCACATCAAAATATTCCCTGTAGAAATACAAGACATTATTAGATTTTCCCAGTCATTTTCATTCTGTTTTCATTAATTCTGTTGGCCACTATTCCTTTCCTTGCTCAGGCAGAAGTTGGTGCTTTCTTATGTAAATAACTTTGAGATTCACTGTGGATTACAGAATTCTGAAGGTAAAACAAACAATCCATTGAGTTCAAAGAATGATGAGACTTTTAATGAATTTTTTAGGCACTTTAGTTTAAGACCCAACATAAAAATGAAAAATAAAGAGTAGAGCTAACACAATTTATTTTATTTTGACACTGTGGTTCCATTTATTTGCCTTTACTGAAATAATATGGTGTATTCCGAAGGATCCTATACTTTAATTTGTGAAAAATAGTTTTAGAGTTATGAGAGCTTTCTACAGTGACACATAGTTATCATTGCATGTGTTGCAAAGCATAGAGAGAGCTCTTTTTGTATGACAGAGTACTGTATGAAGTTTGGTTAAAAAAAGTTAATGCATATGTCCACTGATGTACTTGATGTTGCTTTGGTTTAGTGTCTGGAGTAACCCTAATGTCTCACTATATAAAATTGTATGTCATTTACTGAGTTATGATTTGTCAAGTTTTATTTTTGGTTTTGGGGGGTTTTTTTGTAATTGACTAAATTAACATTGTTTTTTTACAAAAATATTGTTTGTTTGGTATTTTTCTTTCCAGTTAGTTCTGATCACAAAAAGTGATCTTTCAAATTTGTATTACCTGCATGACAGCCTTACTAACCTAAATGAGTGAAGTTGTATTTTATAAATTATTTAACTCATTCACTAATTTGGAATTGCAATCTCATCCTAATATAGTTCCCTTCACATGAATAGTAAGGTTGTGAGATAGTAAAATTACCTTAAAATTACCCAATTGCTTTGAGTTTTCTGATAAAGAGAAGTGTTATATTTGCCGTCCAGCTTAAATTACATGCTTGCATGCATCAGCTTGAGGCAAAATAGAAAATACATGAGGTGTAATTAAGATGTCATGACAATTCCTCCCCCTTTAATGGTATTTTTCTATCTCAACAAAAATGCCAGTTACCAAACTGAAATCTGGATTGAGAATGTTATTTAACGTTGAAATGCAGTGCCAGCAAGCTGTGTGCAAGTTGAAGGAAATCTAGAAAAAACAGGAAGAGTGATTCAAAAGGTTGAAGACTGAGTTATGAGGAAAGCTTAAAAGAACTAAGTATGGGTACATTGGGCAAACAAGTTCTCCAGGATCTAAAAAATTACATAAACCTTGAAGACAGATTAGCCCATATTAGGATTTCAGGATAAAATCTTGTTTGGGGCATAACTATTTCCTGTTCATTTCAAGCCTAGAAGAGAGAGCATTGGAAGAACAGGAATTACAGCTAGTAATACTGGAGGAGACTGTGGAAGAGTATATTTTAGATGGTTATCAGAGGAAACAGGGTAGACATTCAGGTCTCTGAATGTGGAAACTTTTTCAGAGGAGATAATGAAAGCCTTCTTGCCTAAGACTTGTAAAAGGAGACCGGACAAGTGCTAGAACATATTACATAAACCCAAATGCATTATTTTTCTCTTATATTAAATTATTTCCTTTAGGGACATATGGAAGGAGAAGTCTGGGGCTTGGCAGCTCATCCTCTCTTGCCTGTCTGTGCAACAGTGAGTGATGATAAAACACTGCGAATCTGGGAACTTTCATCCCAGCACCGCATGCTAGCAGTGAGGAAACTCAAAAAAGGTAATTCTCATTTGGCCATACACTGTGGTAGTAATGGTACCACTCTATTTCTGTACCAGTTCTGTCTTTGCTTTTAGGGCATATCACAGGTGTTAATTAGATAGGAAGAGGACACGGTCATTAAGAAATTGGAAGCATAAGAAGTAAATTGTCTTTGGCATGTGTCAAGTCAGTGAAAAGGGTAGAAAGAAAGAGGATTATAATCTATTGTAATGAATAATAATAAGATGAACTTTAATCTATTTTCCTCTGATTACAGGAGGAATGAGTTGACCTCAAAATCATTTTCTTTCCTAAGAATACTTAAGGCCAGCATATTTGTTGCTGACATTAAAAAGATTCCTTGTAGATACAAATGTAAAATTTTCTCTATGTCAAGCACAATCAGCCTTCAGTGGCCATGTGAACTTTATATGTTATACCAGCTTCTCTGAAAACAAACAGTTTTACTGACCTCTCCTCTGTATAAAAATAGAGGAGCTATGTTGAAATGCTGCCTTCTCAAAATTACTCTTATTTTGTTTACTCATTCATATCCTTCAGGAAACTTTATGGTATAAATTCAACGTGCTTCATTTTTAGTGACAAATCCAGAGCACAGGACCTGGCTGAGGGAAAACAGTCAAATGTTTTGGAGAGGTGAACTTGGGGATGGCTGAGGATAGCTGTATGAGAGAGTATGGTCAGAAATAATGTTGAGGCAAAAAGTAAGTGGAGGAAGTGTAGTTCATCTGTTTTAAATGTGTTCCACCTGAAAGGAACCATTATTCAGTCATAATGAAAAAGCTCTCAAGTGTAGTATCCCTGAAAGACATATAGTTATGCTCCCTGGAATGAGTCTTTCAATTTTTTCACCTGGATTTCCTTTCTGTGTGCTTTTTGGTTTTTCTTGGTTTTTATTGTTCTGTCGTTGCTGGGTTTAAAACATAGTTGGAAGGTGTTTAGGTATTTGCACCTAAACCCATTTCAAGACTGATCAAATCACCATTGTCAGCTCACGAACAACCTATACAGAGGGTACATTCCCATTGAGTAAAACATTAATCATAGCCCTCCTGTCACATATTTGTTTTAATAAATAATAAATCTATTTTTAAAGTATATATTTGTTGTAAAAACCTTTCAGTTGCAGTTTACCAGTGATTTTCTCAATCCCAAGTTTGTAAACCTTAAGGTACTCCTTTCCATTTTCTTTTGTAGGCGGACGATGCTGTGCCTTTTCTCCTGATGGGAAAGCCTTGGCTGTAGGGTTAAATGATGGGAGTTTTCTGGTGGTAAATGCTGACACTGTTGAAGATATGGTATCTTTTCATCACAGAAAGGAAATGATCTCAGATATAAAGTTTTCACGAGGTATAATCAGGTGATAAAGTGAAAGGACAGTGTTTATCTTGGAGTTTGCTTTTCTCCTCTAGACGTCAGATTCAATGTTCAGAAGGTAGACTGACTTTATATGTGCTCCATGCATTTAAATACTTTAGAATTCTGTAGGTTGTATGCAGCCTAGTATAATGGGGAACACCCTTAACCTAGTGCCTTTGGATGCACTACAGTAGTAAAAATGCATAACAATAATAATTATAACACGTACACCTTTAATAACCTCAGTGTCTCTTCTTTACAGAATCAGGAAAGT
Organism: Antrostomus carolinensis; assembly: GCF_000700745.2. Taxonomy (NCBI): domain Eukaryota; kingdom Metazoa; phylum Chordata; class Aves; order Caprimulgiformes; family Caprimulgidae; genus Antrostomus; species Antrostomus carolinensis. Next base: position 35,833 of record NW_010337732.1, on the reverse strand, counting down.
ACCTGGCTGTGGCTTCCCATGATAATTTTGTAGATATTTACAATGTACTTACCAGCAAAAGAGTTGGCATTTGTAAAGGTGCATCTAGCTATATCACACACATTGACTGGGACTCAAGAGGTAAAATATTTGACCAGAGAAACAGATTTTAAATGCCTGTAAAACAGAATATTAGAAACTGTTCTCATGCCAGTTACTAAGATAACTTGTAACTACTAATGCAAATGATTTTTCAACCTCAAGTACCATATGGGTTCAGTGCAGTTATATTTGTTGGTGGAATTTATCCTTGCTTGCAGAGTTTGTACCAGAGTACTTCACTGCTAACAACATATGACTAAAATGTAACTTAGGAGCATAATGCTGCTTTTCTTCGCCCTGTTCTTTTTATCATTTGGCAGTATATGGCAGATTTTTCTTTTTTTTTTTTTCTTTTATGTCCAATTTCCTTTCTTCTTTGCTGAGCATTACATGCCAGTCACGACCATGAAGTTAGAGAGCGTTATTGTCACAACTAATTAAGTCTAGCAGGATTGATAATGAGGTCATGCAAATAAGCCTTCCTGGACCTAATATGATTCTGTGTGGAACCACCTGTGTGTCTGAACCCTGCTTCCTCTGTTGTGCTAGTTCCAAAATGTGGTGTAAGCTCACTGACATCAATAGGAGCTAAACTCCTTGCAGAACCCATTCAGGTCTGGGTGCCATTCTTGAGCTAGTAAGCCGTGCTGCAACTGATCTGGCACTGTGTGCCCGCTGACAACCCTGAGAATCTGAGAACTGATGGGTGTACACATAATAATAGCAATTTACCTGATATATCTCTAGTAGTGAGTTCTTGGATGTGTTACATGTGCAGATATAAAGTATAAGAAAAATTAAAATTCTTTGTGTCCTTAATGGTATTTATTGGAAACTCTATCTAAACTTCTAGAAGTAAGGGATTAATGTACTAAGTTGTATAACCTGTCTTATACAGGTCAGATAGGAAGGGCATGATATTACTATAGGCCCATATTGCAATTCTTATTGCCCATGATTCCAACAGACTGAATGTAGCTCAGGTAACAAAGGGCAAGATGCCTAGTCAACATATAGCAACATTGGAGCTGCAGTAGTTCATATCAATTGATAATCTAATCCGGTCTTTCTCAGTAAGAGTGCTATCCCTGGCAGTTACACAATTTAGATATTGTAGAATTACTTCTACAATAATAAATCCCCACAGAATTTCTTACACTAGTATAGTTGTTGTAATTTGAAAAACTCAGAAAATGCCTTTAATTTTCTTATATCAGAAATATTGCAAAACTGAATTTTAAAGTGTTTTTTGGTTCTTCACACACAAATACTTGCTAATATACTATCGATTGCATACAGGATTATCTTCATAATATCACAGTATTTCTATGGGTATGATAAACTTCATATTCAAGGACAGTTTGGTGTGTAGCTGGACTATGTGACAGTTAGGCAGTGCAAAATAGACAAGATTTTTATAATGCCTTTAACTTTTGGCAAAGCTGTCTTGCAAAATTGTTATTAAAATTAATAGCATACACTTAAAAATTGTCATGCTGATGAAAACACAAGCAAAATATTTCTTAGAAGAAAGTGATTTGCTGCAAGACAGTAATTTAGGGATGTTGGACGGTATTTAAAACATTACTTCTTCAGTGAATCAGGAGTATAGGATTCCTATGAGAGTGATTCTAAGCATCTGTTTTATTTTTGCTATGAATAACTCTCTGGAGGATAATTTCTTAGCTTACCCCCAGAAATATCTTCATTCAATCAAAAGAAAGTTCATAGTATTAATAATAATTAATAAGATTCATAATAAACTCTTATTTCGTATCCAGGAAAGTTATTGCAAGTCAATTCTGGTGCCAAAGAACAACTATTTTTTGAAGCACCAAGGGGGAAAAGGCATATTATAAGAATTGCTGAGGTATGAACTATGCTTACTGGATTTTTTTACTGTGAAAGTTATTTTTCTGGACTGTTAAAAATTAGCATATTTTGTCTTCAAATCTTCAAATGGCATTTTTTTTCCCTTTTAAAATACTATATTTACAGTGGTTGGAATTAGAATTATTTGCTCATTGTGTACCATGTCTTTCCTAGCATTTGTAAATGGTAGAACTTGCAAGTTTCTCTTTGTATCTTTAAATTTATTGTTGTTTGTTTGATAGTAGTCACTTCCCCTAATCCCATTTCCTGAACAATCATCTTTTTTCTGTGTATTCAGGTTAAAAACCGTCTTTAAACAGCGTGACCTGGCTTTCAGTTGTGTTGATTATTTATGACACATAATTCTTCTACAAAATTGCCAATGTTTAGCATCTCAGAAAATCTTTGAGGATATTTGTATCCAAATTATTCTCTATCTTGGGAAAACGGGAATGTTTAAAGTTTTAAGCCAGTTGATGAAGATATGCAGTTTGTATTAACAAGCTGGAACTAGTGAGCAGTTTCTTAAAAACACTAGAAAAATTAATTTAATATCAAGCATAGAAAAATATACGTATGAAACCAGTGTGTATTTAGTATGTATTAAGATGACTTCTTTGGGGGAAATTTTTTTTCAGATAGAGAAGATTGAGTGGGACACCTGGACATGTGTTCTTGGTCCTACCTGTGAAGGAATTTGGCCCATGCACAGTGACGTCACCGTTGTAAATGCAGCTAGTCTTACAAAAGATGGGACACTGTTAGCTACAGGAGATGATTTTGGTTTTGTGAAGCTTTTTTCGTATCCAGTGAAGGTAATAAGTGTATTTATTTCTGTGATTACAAACTGCGCAAGAAAAGGAATTGAGGGAGACGCTGTTTCCAATATGTCAGACTGCTAATATGCAAATTCTTTGTGCTACAGGGCCAACATGCAAAATTCAAGAAGTACGTGGGTCACAGCGCACAGGTAACCAACGTGCGGTGGTTACACAATGATTCTGTGCTGCTGACTGTAGGTGGTGCTGATACAGCTTTGATGATCTGGACCAGAGAATTTTTGGGCATTCAGGAGAGTAAGCTGGTTGATAGTGAAGAATCAGACACAGATGCAGAAGAAGATGGAGGTAAGAAGTATTGTATAAAACACTTCTTTAATTTAGTCTTCATTCCACAGAGACTCACACAGGCATTTAACTTCAAGTGGGCAAGAAACTTTCATGTGCTAAAGTTCAGGGTAGGGTGAGATTGGTAGGATTTTTTTCCTTCCTTTTATTGGTGCAGATCTTCATGTTTTCTACTCTTCCGCTATGGAACAAGGGTAGTTTGTTTTATTTTATGTTTTATTTTTCTAAGGTTATGATAGTGATGTTGCACGAGAAAAAGCAATTGATTATACAACTAAGATCTATGCAGTAAGCATCCGAGAAATGGAAGGGACAAAACCACATCAACAGCTGAAGGAAGTTTCAGTAGAAGAGAGGTATGTCACCCCAAGGCATTCATTTCCAAATGTACATTGAATTATTTTGAATCTCTTTTCATTCAGCTAAAATTAGTCCTTAGAAAAAAGACAGGAATTTTAAAATCCACAAGATAACATTTAAAATGGTGTTCACAGGCTACAACGTCTTAATGTGATGGAGAAAAATATGTGTATGTAAGTAAAACACCTGTGAGTGTTGTGTTCTCTTCTGCTGTTCAGTAAGCAGTTACATTCTTTTCTAATTACTGTGTGTAGCTGTGCACATGTCTGCAGCAGGGCAATTGTGATAGTAGTTAAGGCTTTTGGTGGTGTTTTCATTGAAAGATTTTTCAGTTGCATATAATTGTGTCAGGTTGTTACTGTTAAAGCGGAAATTTCCCATGGCACGTGTCGACCTTAGGCTGAATTATTTGGAAAAAATAATAAGCTGGAAGGAGACCAGTATTGGGGAGGACAGTAAAGAAAAGAGGTAATATCTGAGCATAGAGGGGGAGGTCCAGTGAAACAGACCAAGGAGAGTGGGTGAATAAAAACTCTGACTGGGGCAGGATGCTGGGGCAGAACAGGAGTATCTATAACCAGTAAAGTATATTCCCCTTTGTAATCTGAAACAGTAAATCTACATCTGTGAATTGAGCTGATGACTCAACTCTGAATCCATGCAGTCTCTTTTGATAGAATTTCTTTTTATAAGTGGTCGTTCTTTTATCCTGAGTTTTCTTGCGCTTGCCCAACATTGTGCGCTGACAAAAAGGACTGCTGCGGGTTAACCCACAGAAAGAATTTAAGCTTAGCTGTTTCCTTCCAGTTTACCCAGAACACATGACTAGTAACAATACCAGTAGTGTGATGGCATATTATTCTCTCCACAAGGATCCTGCCCTAGTAAGAGAACAGGATATGTAGTCCTCAGGGAACACAGTGGGTGCAGAAGTAAGCGCTGGTGCACTGTAGGATCCCGGCTGCAGGTGTTGTTCAAGAGAGAGCTGCGTGTACAAAGAGGCCCAGATGGCAAGAAAAGAGCACTCCGGAGCCTGTGGAGAGCTGCCTTCTTGCTGTTCCTGCTTCTGTTACAGAGCTTCTTGGTGATGGTTGGTGGGTAGAAGATTTTGCAGGTAGCCTCTAACTCTATGTGCCTCATTCCTGCTGTCAGTTGAGAGATGTAAGGCTGAATTTGCAGGAAAACTGTATACTGATAGCTGCAAGCAGAGATCATTTAAGGAGTCCTTTGAACAAGCATGTAACACGTGATTACATTGACCAGATTAAGGTCTAAGGTTTGCTTACTTGACTACTGAAGTAAAGCTAGTGGCAACTTTCGAGATTTTGGGCTTTAAATCTCCTTAGTGTCCTGATTTGCAAGATAGAAAATGGAGTTAGTAATACTTCCTAATTTCATGTAGGCCTTTGAAAAATAAGTTAATGTTTTTAAAACTCTCAAACAGTGCAATGCTGAACATTGTGGACAGAAAGTAATAATTCATAATTTTTCGTGTGGTATTTGAATAGGAGAACAAATGTTGGGTGTGAAAATAAGAAAAATGTTGCACCCTTTTTTTTTCATCACACCTTTAACAAAAAGATGCAGAAGGAGGATTAGTGATTTTTTTTTAATAAAATGTTGGACCATAACCATTTCTTTTCCCTTTCTTTTAAGGATCTATCTTTCCATTTTCTCATTTACTCATATAAAGTGTTTGTTCCTCCATTTTTCAATAAAAAGGCGTAATATATTATCTAGTAAACATGAACGTTTTAAGATTGAGCTAAAAAAGGAAAAAAAAAATATTTTGGGTGAATACTGATAAATTGTTATTATACATGAAATAACAAGTGCCAATGGTACAATGTACAGATGTTTTACACCAGAAACCCTTGTACCTTCCAGCTGCTTTATTCTGCTTCAATGATGCAAAAGCAACTGCAGAGTGAGTTTAATTGACCATTTAAGCTGGGCTTATGATTGTTTTGTACTAGTGAGTTACCAACAATATGAGCATAAGCATCAGTCTCTTCTGCAACTTTTCAGCACTATTTTCAGTCCAGGAGTGAAAATCACCATAGTCCCTTCAGGTCTATAGGAAATTTTCCTTCTCTGAAATCTGGCCGTGGGTCTGCTCTCTGATGTAAGCAAGTACCCTGCTTCTAGAGGCGTACCTCAGTCTGCCACTTACATTGCAGGCTTCCTCACTTCTGCGTCTGTCCACCTTCTCAGTCCTACGCTGCATAAGTTGATTCAGCTGAACCTGATGTGTTGCTGTGGAGGAAGGTACCCCCTGAAATCAACAGACAGTTTCCCTTTTTCAACCTTTTTAACAAAACACATAGCACCTCCAAAGCAGCACGTAACAAGACAACTGAAGGAGGCTTCCAGTTTGTCAAACTGACATTGATAATCTGTAATGCAGGGAAAAGTGCTTTGTGCTATCCAACACTACAAAGCAACACTGCAGCTGGAAGCTCCTCTAGTATGCCCAAGTGTTTCCACTTGGCAAAAAGGAAGGTTTAAACATTCTCTGTATCTTTTTTTTTTTCTTCTTACTGTCTCTATGTAATCAATAGTTTTGTAGTTAATTTTAAAATAGCTTAAAAATAAACCCTTGTAACTGTCTTTTCCTTCTTTTCTGCTGAAGAGTCACAGCTGTTCTACACACTTTTGTATGTCCTCTTTCAGTTACAGCTACTTCAGTATAATTTAATCTTTAGTATTTGGGTTTTGTGTTCTGATAAATTTGTCAACAGATGCCATGCTTTTCATATATAGCTTGTTAGGCAAATATATATTCACTTCCCTTCCTTCATCGGATTAATATAAATTACCAGAATTTATAGTCAAACAGTTAGAGGCAGAAATTTTATGGTGAAATGTATGCAAACCTGAAGGTTTCTGAGGCTATGCTGGGATAGGGCTTTAAGCTGTGAAAGGTACTGCATTTTCGATGCAGTAAAATGAGATTAATATATTGGATACTGCAATAGAAGTATCCAATATATTAATTTTTACTGCAAAAAAATACTTTAGTTTTTGGCCACAATTGTACAAATACAGGAACAATCTATGCAGAGTCTCAACACTCCCAATTAGGAGTGCTTCAGAGTGAAGCTGACTTCTCTCATAAGACATGAATTATGAGGCAAGCTTCGTAGCTGTGCCAGCTGTCATATTTTCTGAGAATAAAAAAGAATGCAGCGGCTAATGAATGGTTCGTCTGACTGTATTCTAAAAGCTTCCTGAAAGCAGTTGGCTAACTTTTCTTTGTACCTACAAGGTTCAAAAGTGGCAGTGGATCAAGCCAGATGAAATTAAAAGCCTACAGGTACTCAACTGTGAGTGTTCAGGAAAACCTAAGTTCTAAATCAGTGAGTCTTCAGGACCAGGAGTTTTGAAATTTCTGTGCACAGAGTTCAGTGAGAATGGTAGCAAGTAATACTGAAGCTTTAAATTTTCTGAAAAAGGCAAAAGCCTCTCCCAGTCCCTTCACATATGAAGAAGGGAACAAGAGGATGTATTCCATTTTCTTTCAGGCAGGTATGTGGGAAAACCTGGTGATCTTTTGAGGGAGAAGATTGTCTGGAGACAATATTCCAAATCCCAAATCTTTCCTCTTTGTAATTGTGCCATATGTCTGTATGAAGACCCCAAGGATTGTGCATCTGATGGGAAGTGCATACCCTGAGACTGATTACGTACTGTGTGAATTTTGAAAATTATGTTACAAGATGGAAAGCTGTTTAAGTTAGAAGCAGTGAGTTAATCCAAAATCCTGGAAAACTGCTGGTCCACTTCACTGCAAAATGCAATTAGGATCTAAGGAGAAGAAATGTGCCCCTTGCTGTATTTTCCTTGTGTGTCTGTACTTATTCATAGATGTAGTGGGTAGAAACCCAGAATGAAACAAAGTAAGTTTAAATTAAGGAAAGAATAAAAAGAGGGAAAAAAAACAAAACAAGTTTCTAGCTTCCAGCTCAGGAAGAGAGAGGAACAGATGGGGCTGTTGCTCTGAGCTGCTTCTGGGGGTTAAGAACTTTAAGCTCACTATATATCTTTCTTTAAATAGTAATATTCAGAAGGTGAATTGTTGCTGAACAAGTTATTTCCATGCTTATATAATACAGATATGCTTGAAAGGTACTGTGTGACATCTAGGAGACAGTTCTGGTTCAAGAAGATGGCTGGATTATCTTCCTCTTTATTATAGCTACATTTCCATCTTTTTAACCTTTGTGTTTACTAGAATAAGCTTGCAGAACTCTATGTGTCTGTAATATTAAGAGTGGTGAATCTGAAAAAACTCAAAGTACATTATCTCTCTAGAAATAATTCATTGTACAATTCAGGAGGAGTCTGATCTCGAGAGCAGTGGTGTGTCTCCTGAAGGATTGTGTGTGTATGTTGAGAGCTGATACAGGCAGTGCCAGATTACGAGGGGAAAGCTTTGCAACCACCACCTCCCTTCTGGAAAGGAGTCAACAATTCACAAATTACTCCCCCCACATTAATACAAAGACTTACTCTACTGTCTTTTTGTCAAAAGAGAGGAGCCAGCAATTCTTGTCCCTTCTCTCCCCCATCGTGGGAAAGAGAGTAGGAGGAGAGATTGGATGTAATACTCAATACAAGATAACGGTGACTTTGAGCAGCTGCTCTGCATCCTATATTACTACCTAGCACATGCTCTGTGCTTAGCAAGATGGAAAGGAAATCTCTTATCACACTAACCTTCTCCAGATCTCCAGAGTATTGGGCCCCTAAGCAAACTGGGCAGAGAAATTTAATGACTATAAAAGGCAAAAAACTTATCGATTACAAACTTGGGGATAATATTAAAGTTTTTCCTTAGTAAAGAAGATGAAAGCAATTTATCAGATGTACTTTTCCTGTCTCATTTATTTACATAATTAAAATTATGATGATTCTGCAAATATCTTGAACATACAAGTGACATGGTAGATTTTACTTGCAGGATTTTAAATAAATAATAGTCTAGTATTTTTGTGGGGGACCCAAGATTTACTGTCTCTGTCAGCAGTTATGACTTTAGGATGGAGAAATTGCAGTAGAGATGAGGCTGAGGAACAGTTTATAAATGTCTTAGAGTTGTATTAGTCAGTGCATTTGGTTAAGATAATTAATTGATTGTTGTTTTTCTCTCCTCTCCCCAACCTTCTTGTTTTTCTTCTTCTCTTCTCCCTTTCCATGTCTGTTCTCCTATCCTCCTCACCTGCCCTTATTTTTCTCTTCCTTTTTTGCTCCTCTGATTGGCATCCTCTTCTTTGCTCTGCCTGTATGGCACAGAAGTGGGGTGCCAATGAGAGGTGCTGCAGGAGCCGTCTCGCGGTGTGGGAGCTCCAAAAGCAGTGCTCCCACACCACGGGACCACTTGGTAACTGGTGGGACTGTCCCAGACAATTCAGGACAATTGTAAGCTATACTGTGTGCTACTCAGGAATTGTACTTAATTTCAGAAAAGGGGTGACATTTGAACTGGGACCATTTTAACTGTCAAGTAATTTACACGATAAGATGTAAAACAAGCTTGCGTGAAGACTATGTTACTAATACGAAAGGCAAAGATATATTTGCATTTTGCATTCTACTAACCACTAACATATATCCTATGTTTGCAGCTTTCATTTAGTTTGATTTGCATGACTACATAAACTGAAAACTCTTTTAGTATACCTGGTGATGGAAAACCCTTTAAAGCAGGTTGAATGTGTTGAAAACAAAAAGCAGCATTGGCATGTTTGTCTAGTTTTCTGTTTTCTTAACGTACTGGCTTGTCTCACTCTGCAAGTTATCTGTCTCAGAGCCTGTTCTCAACTGTGTCATTGTGCATCATTTGTAATCATATGTTCTGATAAAGATGAGAAGTTAAAGAAGGTTAAGAAGTTGGATTTTCTCTCTTCAAATATTTTTCTTTTTATTATTTATTTATTTAAACCAACATGAACTGAATTTTATAAGCCCCCACAAGTGGCAGGTACAAGCCTTTGCACCATAAACTGAATTGTTAGACATATGGTTACAAAATTTGTTCATACACTTTTACACGTACACTTCCGTGGGTGCGCTGTAAAAGCTTTGAATGTGAATCCGTGTTGTATTTATGTGTAGGTGGGAACTATTCAAAATGTATCTGGAAAAACACATCTCTGGGGTGGAGAAAATAACTTTGGGTTTCTTTCAGCAGAAACCTACTGTTTGAAAATGAGTAGCGTCCTTTGGAATATTCACTTTTACCTTCTCAACAACATCATGTCAAGTTAATGCATCCTAAATGTATTTGGAAGCATGCTGGTTTCATCACAGTTGTCCCCAAGGCTTGAACACATTGTAACTGCTATTTTTACAGTCCCTGCCAACCTACTGAACTCATAGTCAATCTCACTTTACCCACAGGTCAGCCCAAAGCTGACGCAAAGGTCTTTTTCATTTGTGTGACACTTAGTAGGTGTGGAGTTGAGGGATGCCAATACTGCCACAATGCACAACATTTCTCTCTCTGAACTTGACTGCTCTCTGCACTGAGGCTGATGTGAAAAATTCAGCTTTTTTTGAGGGTTGTTTTGAAAGTTGTAGTCCAAGAAAGATCAAAAAAGCATTGTTTCTGATACGTTTTGCTGTGCAGGGGAACGATGCTGTTTTATCTGCCTGTTATGTTTTACCTCCAGCCTAAAAAGTTCTCTATATAGTATTAGTTGAATATTTTTACATTTAAAATGAGCACAGCTTCAAAATATGTCAGAGTTCATGTAAGGAATAACAAAACAAAAGGAGAAGACTCTTCCTCTCAAACATGATCAGAAACTCCAAGAAAAGCCTAAGGAAAGAGAGAGACCTTCCAGAATATGCCGAAGTTGGGTTGATTCTGATGCCTTGGATAGCATTCTGAAGTCTTATTACCTGAGGTATTCAAAACTTTTAGCTCCAAGGCAGAAAGTTATGTTTTTCCTAAAGCATGTTACAATGTGTTCCTTGAAGCTGGTTTTGGCAAAGGGGGCTGAGGGGTCTTCCAGACAGCCCTGTCTGTCCAGTGTATTATGTGTGGCAGATCTCTATGTGATAGGGCCAGCCTACTTACAGTAGTTGTTTAGTTTAACAGCTTTACAAAAAGTTTAGAGCAATAAACTTGCTAAAAAGTAAAGGCCTTCAGATTTCATTCAGAACTGATTATCCTTCTTATTAATCTGCTTTTCTGCTTGTTTCACATTTGGAGACTGAACAAGAATGACATGTGAATGCAATGACTAGCTTCCCTTACAAAATATGAAAATGGCTATCACCACCATATGTTCTGCAATACCTGTTTGGTTTTTGTTTGTTTGTTTTAAAGAGTGCATCAGCATACATGTGAAATCATAAATGTTGTAACCATGCTAAGGCTTTTTTAGTGCTATGCTTTTAAAAAATAAGTCAGATTACAATTGATGTTTCCCTTTAGTTTTGTTTCAGCTTTGCTTTGATCCACTGTATAAGAGAGTAGGATATTTTCATAAGAGTACTATTCTTTTTTGTTGTCTTGTGTTATCTCCAAAATGTAAAGTAAAAGTAACAGCAGGAAAAGTTGTATGTAGAACTCCTATATATGTTGGCATGGGAAAATCCAGGGGTTTAAAATTCACAAAATCTTTTAATAATTTCTTAAAGCTCTAGGACTTTTGCAGCAGTTTTAAGGCACTTGGGAGTCCCCCTCCTGTCAACTAGTGGAAGCGTACTTTTAAAAGCTGCTTTTGCATTTTTTTCCCTGAAATGAACAGTATGCTTTTTAAATCTTGTACTTTTAATTCTTTTGTCCAAACAAACCTACCAGTAGTGGATCATCTTACCTCTCTTTCAACCTTGCATTCTCTTCTTGGGAGCAGTCCTGAAAATTTTTATTTTTGTGTAGCATCCAAGTGTGTTCCCTCTCCAGGTAGCAGCCATCTAAATGCACGTGTTAGTCCTGCATTTGGACTCTCTCAGACTTCTTCTCTACCCGTTTCTGCTGGGCCCAGCCCATCACCTTCTCAGTGTCAGGACATTTTTGTACACCAGTCTATATTCCAAACCTCATTGTTTGTCACTTTCATGCAACATTGTTTCTGAAGATTGAAGTCTGTTCCCATTGGCATCAGAACAGAATATTTGTGTTCTTGCCAATTTATTACTGATGCAGACAGTGCCTCTCATCAGAGAAGAATTACACCATGTGCTCTAAAAACATGAGTTGCTTATCCCTGTCCCATAGAATTTATCATAACAATTTTTGCTAATCTTTTTCTCGCCTTTATTTTCCGACTAAATGGATCTAACTCCCCGCCCCCACTGTGGCCCTGTTCTGTAAGATCACACCTCTTTTCTCCCTCAAGGTGCTTCACTCGTCCAAAACCCCATTCCCTCTTCACCTGCTTTCCAGCTCTGGGTATGTCTGTCTGATATTCTCTGTCCTAGTGCTGCCTGTTTACCCCACCTGTGATTTAGGCTTCTCTTCCTGCTCATCAGTCTTGGCCATTTCAGATAGCCTTCCTGGGTAGGTGAGAGTGAATGAATTGTCACTTGCACCTTCTTTACATTTCTGCATGAAGACCCATAAAGACAGTGGGTGAGATTTTGTAAGTTTAAATCCAGAGCTAGTGCACTGATTTATAACCATGCAAACTTGTGTAAGCATATCATCGAGATAATCATTAGTAACAAATTTTATTTGCTGTATTCACAGTATCTAAAAAACTGAAAGCCCTCTAATGTCTGATTGTGTCTTATCTTTCCTGGAACTTACTCATCCCATAATGTAATAAAAGCACATTTATTTAAAATTACTGGAAAGAAACCGTTAATGCTTGTATTATGTTTTAACTTGCTTTCCTTTGGAGGCAGGGAATTGTCAAGTAAGTACTAACAACACACAGCACAGAAAAAGCACAGATTGCTGTCAATGTACAATGCAGATTGCATAGTTAAAAAGGGGTAAATATATGTAACTTGCTACAGTGCAAATTTCTTTTCTTGAAACTGCCATCTTATGTATCAAAATAAAGTAAGTGTAGTCACAGGCTTGTTAAAAATTAAAGTGAACCTGATGCTGCTTTACATTTGTTTTATTAAGATGTTAATTAAGGCAATGAATGCATACATGTGTGTGTGTATATACATGTACATGTATATATGAATGCACACAACATTTGTGTTTGTGTGTACTGTGAATAGATACATATACAAGTGTATGTGAATGTTTCTAAATTAAATCTCATGCTTACAGTCTAGTGATTATCAGTCATGTCATAGTGGTAGTGTTCTCTTGTTTTCATAAAAAATTTTGGCTTGCTCTTGTCATAAACTTTAACTCTTATTCCTAGGTAAGGAAATGTAAAAATGATCCATTTTAAAATTATGCTAAAACAGAAAGAAAAGCAGGAAGCATACAAGAAAATAAGTTACCACTTTTGTAAGTGCTGATTCAAAGGCCTTAGTAAATCTGGGCTGAAATGGCTTTTGCTGTTCTAGCATCACATAATGATTTTATTTTGTAAGAGAATTAAGTTTTGTAATAATTTCCTCCACTCCTTTTCTACTGGTGATTGTGCTGCTATTCAGTCCAATTACCACTGATGGTTATGTAACATGGCTTGATTGACCATTTCAGAGAAAATAAAGGTACTTGTTTTCCTGTGAACAAAAAAGTACAAGCTGTCCCCTAAGTAAGTTGGCCTACCAATGAACAATTATGAGGCTAAATTGCAGGCTGAGCTAGGATAGAAAACAAGCATCGATTGTGTAAAATTCTCAACAGTGCTTATGAGACTGTTAAGTTTCTACCAGTTTCCATCCCTGTCAGGCACCTGAAAATAAAAAAGCACATGGAATCACATTCTCCTTCAGTATAAAGTGTGCAGGAAGCATGGACGTCGCTTCCTTTTTTCCCTCTGTCCTGTAGGATCTTTGTTTAGTTCAGAGTACACCCAGTGATGCCAGAGTATGATGTTTCTGAATTTGTAGACTGGTGCACTCTTTAATTTCTGTTTTAGTTCTTGCTGGCATGCTTGGATAGCATGTTTTGTGCCACAAAGGAATGACTGATCAACTCTAAAAATGCTTGTGCATGAGTAAAGTGGTCAGAAGTACACGTAACCTGTATTAAGTTTCTTACTTGGCTTTGTTTGCTGCTTACAAGGGGATCAAGGTAACTTTCACTCTTTTAATGTCACAAGATCACCTGCTAATGTACTTTGCTAGTACCTAGTGAGTTTGCTTTTTGCTCAAGAAGTGGGTTAGTTTGTTTACCTGTGGCTTTTTTCTGTCTTTTTTAGAGCTCAGATTTTCATGTTATTTACTTCTGCAATAAGTATTCTAGCTGTGTAACAACAAGTGTTCTAGCTGTGCATTTTGACAGTTATTGCCTTTAATACCTTTCATAAAAAAATACAAGTCCAGAAAAAGCAGCTCCCTCTAAGCAAAAGTGATTTAATTCTTTGACAATTAATTTTTGCAAAACAAGAATTAATGGTACTTACAGTAAAAGGACAAGAATGATCTAATTTTCACAACATATAGAAATGCTTTCCAGATTTCAATGTTTATTAGATAAACTGAGGCCAGACATTTTAGTTTTTCACTTGTAGAACCCCACTGTTTAACCACGTCTCCAGAATCTGCAACTGGAGTTTAAAGGCATGCAGTGGGGTCTTTTTGTGTTATTGACAGCAACCATCAAGTAATGTTTTGGAGCAAGCATTTAACAATATCTATTCTTTTGTCATCACCACATCTACCCCAGGCTTCTTGCAAGATCCATTTTCTAAGTAAAAGATGATCAAATATGATAAAGAATCTAGGCCAGATTTCTATGGGCCGACTTCTTCAGTAATCCAGTGCAAATTTCACAGCTCTGTTCTGCTGTTGACAGGCTTAGAATTAGCCCTCATGAATTTCTGTTAACAGAAAAGGAGAATTATTATGCTTAAATTAACACAATGGTCATCTAAAGTGGAGCCTGTGCAGCAGGCATTTGATTTTGTAGGGTCATGAACTTCTAGAGGCTGAGCTCCCTCTAATCCTCTTAGGTTTGTGCCTCCTTTTTTTTCTTGCACGGATGAAGTCAAATAGTAGCAGTGAAGGTTATGTGTCTTTAAAGACTATTTGCATGAATCAAGTTTTGTTTCAGTCTGTGATCTACATTTGTCTTTTTATCTACTTTTAGCAACTGTAATTACACAAAAATGCTTTACTGGCCTTAGTCTCTGTTAAATTCACATGGATGAATGACTTGTACATTTAAAAATGTAATCATTTTATCTCTAGTATGATTTTGAGAAGATTTTAGTAGAATCTTGTCAAACTTTTGTGATGGAATTTCTCAGAAGAAGCAAGTTTGGGGGAAGATCAACTGCCAGCTGTAGAAAATCTTTTCAATCATTTCTGAAAGCAACAATCTACTATCATTTAATATTCAAGGTTTTCCCATGGATTTAAATCATTATGATTTAAACAAATAAAGTTGCTGTACAGTGGTCTGTTCTACTACTCATCCACAAAAACTACAGCAATGTTATTTCTGCTCTTTCCATCAAAATGCATATTATTTCAGTCAGTTTATTGCACAACTCTACAAAGAGCTAGGTATTAAGCTCACAGAGTTGCAATTGGCCGTTTCTGTTCACGTACAAAACATATGCTATGGTTTTGAAGGTTTTATTTTGCTTTCAAACATATTGATTGTCTTCTTTTTTAAATGTTTATTTCAGGCCACCAGTTAGCAGAGCTGCTCCTCAACCTGAAAAATTGCAAAAGAACAATATCAACAAAAAAAAGAAACTGGTTGAGGTCAGGCTTAATACTTTTTAATTTGCTTAATATGTGCTGGGTGAAATTCTTCCCTAGTTTGAGGGCAGATAAAGTCAGGTATAGCTAGAAGAGAAGAGAAATTTCTAGGAAGTTCTTTCACCTCTGGAGGCAAACACCAAAGATGTGATAGGAACCTCTTTCAGAAAGAACCTCGGGTTCAGGGTGTTAAAGCTTACGTATAATATCAGATCTCTTCAAACCCAAAATTTATCTCTGAATTTGAAGGGCAGGTAGAGTGGAGGTGTATGTATATCCACAGCAGAACCCATGCTCACTGTGTAACCCCAAGGAAAGTACAGTCAGAAATGGTGCTTTCACACATGAAAAATCATGGGTGTGATTTTGAATGCCGAAATTTGCTCATATACTTTGCAACATACATTTTTTCCCAAACCGTAGGGCCTCCAAACAACTCTTTAGAATTTGCCTGTAATGTGCTGAACAAGGAATATTCTGCAGTCTGTTGGACAACTTGCAATACTAGCTTGGCCTGTCAATGTCATTCAAATTGTTCAAAGTAAGCTGTAATTGTGTTTGGGACAGATTCAGTAAGTCTGTCTTCTGGGCTATGAAAGCAACTTTAACAAGAATCCATTAACTGTCACTGTACTGGAGGAAAGTTCCTTGGCAATTGTTTATTCTAAGCTGAAATTACACCTCTGATTAATGTTTTAATTGTAGAGTTATTTAGAGCATGCCTTTGCTTCTTATAAGGATTTGAGGTCAAAATTTTGTCTGTTAAAATTTCGTAGTTTACAAGAGTGATTTTTGAAGACTCTTAAAGTAGAAGTAAAGATATTTGCAAGTACCTGATACCCTGTACAGCTATTAAGAGGTGATGGGAAGATTAATAAAATTGAACCTTTTTTGTAAGTTGTACATATTTTGAATGGAAAGTTACAGAAACAAAACATTTACAGCCAGCTGAATTATTACAGAAATAATAATATAAATGCAATGTCTTAATTCATTGAATTATAGCATGGTTTGAGTTGGAAGGGACCTTTAAAGGTCATCTAGTTCTAACCCCCCTGCAGTGAGAAGGGACACCTTCCACTAGATCAGGTTCCTCAGAGCTCTGTCCAGCCTGACCTTGAATGTTTCCAGGAATGGGGCTTCTATCATCTCTCTGGGCAACCTGTGCCAGTGTCTCACCACCCTCATTGTGAAAAATTTCTTCCTTACCTCTGGTCTAAATATACCCTCTTTTAGTTTAAAGCCATTACGCTTTGTCCTACCTCTACAGCACCTGCTAAAAAGTTTGTCCCGGTTAAAGGATTGTAGATAGTCTGTGAGAATGTCATGTCTCAATAAATTAGCAGAAGAACTGGGATAGCTGATTAATTATTCTGTTGCCTTTACAAGTTATTTGTAGCTCATATAATTACTTTAGAATTCCACTTATGTGATCTAAACTCTGTAATCTCCTTGTTTCTTCTTTCACTTCACTCTTATTCTTTCTTTTTGTTTTATTTGACTAGGAGCTGGCTTTAGACCATGTTTTTGGCTACAGAGGATTTGATTGCCGCAACAACCTTCATTACCTAAATGATGGTGCTGATATTATTTTCCACACAGCTGCAGCAGGCATAGTTCAAAATCTCTCTACTGGTAATTCAACTTCAAACAGTATTTTGAGATAAACAATGCTGTACAAGGAAAATTCTTCTGAATGAAAGTCTTAACTTTTTAACATTCCTGTAACTTTCTCACATTTTGCATCTTGATAAATAATAAAAAAATTTAGATGGCTTTTATATCAGATTGACAATTTCTCCTGTTCAAGTCATCCTCTAGAGCAATCCTGTTCCTTTCAGCAGTATGAGATTCTGCTAGGAAGTGTCATAAAAATGTTCTATTTCTGCAGTTGTGCCTTGCTAAAATCCCTGCTGAAGACCCAGGAATGGCTTTCTCAGGGCAGAGAGCCCTGCGTTGTGAAATTACCAGTAACCCCAAAACTGTTAGGAGCAGTAACATCCATTGTTTTATTTTGAGTTGTTTTAGCAAACTCACACTCCAGGGAAGGGTACGTTTTGATGCACTACAATGTGAGCAAGTTGCTCTTTGGAAGGGGTAGAAATATTCCCTGCCTTTTGGGTAATGAAGAGGAGGAAATACCAGTAATTTATCTGTCCCTCAGTTGTAGCACCGACATCTCCATATTCTTTTTATATCTCAGGAAACAAAGATAGGAATTAATGGAATTTTGGCTTTATTTTATTCCCTCTTGGTGCCACAGTGAACCAAGCAGTCACAGCGATGCACCTGGCAGCTCTGCTGCCAAGAAGGGGCGGAGGCAGAAATGCTGTCACATCTGGTGACCTTTGGGGACTCCAGTCCTAGCATGGCCTCTGACCTGTGGAGCTGGTGAGCATGGTCCCATCTATTCTTTTTGGGCCTTTTCCCTTGGGAAGATATTGCAAAGCACAGGCTTCACAGGGCTTTGCTCTCCACTTTGCTTCCCACTGACTGCTTGGGTTTACCGGGAAACTGGGGCCCTGTATTTGCTGGTTTTGCTTTTTTGTGCAGTTACAGGTGGCTACAGGATGATTTTTGGGCTGATGATTCATGGCTCCCTGGACATAGCTAGTTTACTAAATATTGCTTTTATATGTATATGTGTGTGTGTGTTAATGGTTACATCTATAGTGCGTTTGCTAATGGTGTTTGGGAGTGAGAGCAGAGCAGCTGTCAAAGCAGTTACTGTCTTACCCCCACCCGTCCCCTAGAGAGTACAGCATGAGTGTAGCAACAAACTTTGTGAATATTCTTTACTTCAGTGGTGGTTCTTTCTTCAGTACTGTTGTGAGTAAAAACTTGTTTGAATTTTCTTAGGTAGTCAGAGTTTCTACCTGGAGCATACTGATGACATTCTCTGCCTCACTGTGAATCAGCACCCAAAGTATAAAAACATTGTGGCTACCAGCCAGATCGGTAGGTGACTCTCCATATAACAAAGTTTTACTCAAAAATTATCAGGGGCACTGATTTATTTTGGGCTTTTCTGTGTAGGAATGTTACCAGGACATACCAGTGTTACTGTCCTCAAACTTTTTATTTGATTTTAAAGAGGTAATGAAGCTTCAGGATTTTCTTATAATTTCAGTTTAATCTCTGATTTCAAGTCATTAGTCATTGGATTTTAGAGTTAATTGTAGTATAATCACATTTCAGAAAGCAAGCTTTGATAAACTGCACTAGATCATCTCATTAATCTGTAATCATAAGATTTATAAAATTCCCTCTTTCCTTCCTGTCTCTAAGGCCCTGTTTAGCAGTGAAAACACAATAATGAAAATTTCCTATGCAGAAGGACAAAAGCTATGCAGAAAAGGAAAGAAATAGAGTGAAATCTCAACAGAAGTTATGACACATATAAGGGGCTAATTGAGGAACCATATGTATTTGTGTTTATTATTCACACAGAGTCCTGTTCAATTCCCTAGTACCTTTTGCAGGAGTAAACATTACATGGGAAATAGAGGATCATTTGTCCCAAGCCTTGAGAAGGATCAGTTCCCTTTCACTTAAACCAGCTTAATAGTGGAGAAATTAACTTCATTAAAAAGAATGGTACCACTTGAATTAATTTCATTCTGGAAGGAGACTCAAGTCCATAACTTCTGTAATAAGGATTTTAACAGGGGGCAGAAAAATGATAGTAGATGAACACCTTAACAAACCATCCTTGCCACCTGTACTGAGTGCTGTCACTTCAATTTGAATGTTGAGTAAAAACCAAAATCTGCACATACTGTCAGCACTCCAGTTCAAAATTCTGATTTCTATGACATGGAAAGGTGCCTGTTAAAGACCCTTTTTCTAGTCTGTCAATGAGAGCCCATGAAATCAGCGTTTCTGGTTTTGGTTGATATTCTGTGTAACTACAGATTCATTTCACTTTTAAAATTTAATAATTTTAAAAATCTGCATGTCTTTTAAATACCATTTTTTAAAGTCAAATGTACTAGATATTGTTGTGATATTTGTGTATAAAAAGCAATATACCCAAGAAAGTTCAACAATATTCCTGCTTATTTGTTTTGTTGATTTAATCCATATCCATTTTCAAATTTTTAATTTTTTTTCCCCCTTCTGGTGCTGATGCTGGCACTTCAGCATTAGAAACATGACTTATTTCACCTATTGTTTTCCCTTGGTGCTTCCTCATTTGCCATTGCTCTCACAATGCAGGTGATATGACAGAATTTCCAGGTAAGGTTGATTCGTTTGTGAATTTCAGTCAGCAGAGTTATGTAAAAGTTTCATGTTACCTCATTGTATCTGTGTGAATCGCGGATACAAGTGAAACATCTACAGACAATTTCTTTTGCATGAGGTTCTTCATAAATGTTATGTTGTTCTTTTGGAATTTGTCTTACTTCATGAAATACAATTATTTCCCCGTGTTTTACAGGCTATTATGATTTCTTTTTTTTTTTTTTTTTTGAGTAGTGTTAATCTTAAAACAAAACAAAAACTCACAACTTATAAGTGTCTGTTTAGGTTAAATGTTCTTGAAAAATGCCTATTTTGCATTGAAGCTTTCCAGATGCTGAATTAATTTTATCTTTTAACAAATCTTTTTGCACCTAGGTACGACTCCCACAATTCATGTATGGGATGCTATGAGTAAGCAAACGATTTCAATGCTACGTTGCTTCCATACCAAAGGTGTCAACTATGTTAACTTCAGTGCAACTGGCAAACTTCTGGTTTCAGTAGGAGTTGATCCAGAACATACTATCACAGTGTGGAGATGGCAAGAAGGTAACTCTAGAAAAATCATGTTCCTTCAACCTAACAGAACTGTGTACCATTATTTGCTTTTCCTTTCAAGTCTTTGGAATAGATTTGTGTTCTTACTCTGAGTATCATAGCTCCCTAAAGTCACAAAATCAGTTAAAGGAGATAATAAAGTGCTAAAAAAAATGAATAAGAAAATATGTTATTAACTTCTATTATAAGTAGAAGTTAAGGGAAAATGTTTAATGTAAAATTTCATGAAATTAAGTATGTTATTTTTCTTCCTAAAATACTTGAACTTCAAATTCTATACCATAGATAGACCTTTGGGAAGTCATTTCCTGAAAATAATTATCATCATCAAAAATGGTGGTGGGGAGAGGAGAAGTGTCTCAGCTCGTTAGATGTTTCCCTGTGCGTTTCACCAGATGGTAACTCAGTGATGATATGCAAAATTTCCATGTTGCTGTTTCACTGGCCAAAGAGACAAATCATGCTATGGAGATCTAAATCTGCATTTCCTAAAACCGTTGGATGCATGGAATAACCAGGGACCTTGCAGGTTGCATGTATTAAGATGTTTGAAACACTCAATAATGGTAGGATTTGTTTAGCTTTCAGCATCTGGGACACAGTTCTCTAATCCAATACCAAGTCAATTTATGTTATAAGATCATATCAGAACTTAGTTTTTCAGGTAAATGTAACTTTATTTTTTATCCTTTCTTAATTAAAACAGGCACTAAAGTTGCTAGCAGGGGAGGACATCTCGAGAGGATATTCGTTGTAGAGTTCCGCCCAGATTCAGACACTCAGTTTGTGTCTGTTGGGGTAAAACACATGAAGTTCTGGACATTAGCTGGCAGTGCTTTGCTTTATAAGAAAGGAGTCATTGGTTCCATGGAAGATGCCAAAATGCAAACCATGCTTTCTGTTGCCTTCGGAGCAGTGAGTTCAAATTATTTGCTTCAGAATTTTATTACACATTTTTATTAAAACTGCAAGTGTCAATTTCCTTTGAAATCCAGTACAGTGTGGACAGTGCAAGACCTTGGAGCTCTTGCTTATTAGTTAAACTTTTAATTTGAAACTTGTACACCTTTAGATCCTCATGTAAGTTTTCTAAACTGGGTTGGGTTTCTCTGTCAATGAACTCTTTTTATTAATGTCTGTGCATACATACAGCATCAGCTGCCATGGCTCTTAAGTTTTTTTACTTTGCTAGTTATTTAGCACTTAACTGGTTAACTTAGAAAAATGTGATACTGTTATTTTGTGTATAAGCTCTGCAACCTTTGTTTCTGATGACAGTATTTAGTATGACATATGCTAGTGATCCAGCTAGTGGTGCCAGTATATAATACTGTCCACTATGAGCGTTAAGGCACTGTAGCACTGTGCTTTAGAGCGTAGTTAAGGAAAACTCTATGTATTAACAGTGGAAAAGCAGTGTTATCGTGATACTAAAGTCTGAAATAGCTTCTGCTTCATCCAGAAAACCCATAGAAATTACCTTTGCAAAAATTAAACATAAACTATACAAATCACCAATTCAAAGAAACCCCTTGCTCTTAGATTATCCACCCTGGACAATAACGTGTGAAATGTGAGTGTATAAAATTAGGCTCCCAAATCCACATCCTTGTTCCCAAACAAGTGACTTTGTTGTCAAATATTGTAAATATTTGTTGCTTAATACTAAACATTTCTTTCTATTCCAGCATTATTCCAGTATGAAACAGGAGTAATGTAATGGACACTAAGGACCCCAAAAGTGATTTTAAAAAAGCAGCAGAATGTAATATTGGAACAAACAAATCACTTGTGCATACTTTCCAAGTTGAAACAGTCCAACAGACATTTTATTCTCTTAAATAATAAAACTAACATCCTGTAAGGGGCACCTTCAAAACCAGCAGATGAACTCTACTCCATTAGCATATGTCATTCATGCTGCATGTTTTCTTCTTCCTCAAGTATGTGTCATTGAATCCCACTGGAAGTCCAAGTCCATGTCACAGGAGCATGAATAAATTGCTCTTAATAAAGTAGGGGTTGTGCACATACTCTGCTTCTTCCTGCATCCATGGACCTCACTCATTTTCATCCAGATCCATCTAAGGCCACAGTCAACAGGTCACGCTGGGATACAGCCACACTAAATTTTATCTCAAATGGTAGAAAGTCATTCTGGGCTTCTGTCCCCTAGGTCCTTCAACAGACACCTTTGCTGTTTGTTGCAGAATGTGAGACTTGCCTTTGAACCCCTATCAAAAGGGTTCACTTACAATTTTTCCTGATATCTGTTATTTCAGAATCCGTAGACTTCAAGGTCAGACCATCTTTAATTCTTTAGGCAAGATTTTCCATTTAACAGAGCACACCCCAAAAGGGAGTTTGCAATGCGGAATACTTGCTGCTTTTTCCCATTTTTCGGGGAATCCCAGACCTCTGACTAGTTTGTTCCATGGGGCAGGATTCGTGGTTTTTATGAGAAATTATGCCATTGCTGTGGTCCATAAAGTAGCTAACAGGTTGAGTTAGTTCTGCATTTAAATTTATACTTAAATGGTGTCCCTGCTCATGACAGGGGGGTTGGAACTAGATGACCTTTAAGGTCCCTTCCAACCCAAACCATTCTATGATTCTATATTGCTTGTCAGTCACCTATACTGAGATTCTGCCTGACATACTCAAAGAAGAAATAAATGTCATATAGAATGCAGAAGTGGTAACCTGCTGTCCATGTCGCTGTCAGGAGACATGACATAGCATATGCATAGCAAAAGAAGCATCTGAAAGATCTCAAAATGAGATGAATGAGGTAAAAGTGCCCTACACATATAACATCTCCAAGAAACACCGTTAGAGTGCAGTTATTAAACTCATTCTCTCGATGCAGATGGTTTTAATTCCTTCATTCATTGCATAGTTGACTTTTCTCAGGAAATTCAGTAGCTAAAAGAATTTTAGTTCAAGCTGAACAAAAATGCTAAGATATTTAATTATATCAAAGATCATTGCTATTTGTTGCAGAATAACCTTACATTTACTGGTGCCATAAATGGAGATGTCTACGTCTGGAAGGATCATTTTCTGATTAGACTTGTGGCAAAAGCTCACACAGGGCCAGTGGTTACGATGTACACAACTCTTCGAGATGGACTCATTGTTACAGGAGGAAAGGAGAGACCGTAAGACACACAATTTTCCTAAAGTGCACAACAGTTCTCTCTCATATGGCATTTTTTATTTATCCAATACCCTAGACATACACAATGCTTCCCAGAGATAAATGGTATCTGTACTGTAGCAATTTAAATCTAAATTTTACATAACGGGCTCAGGTGTCTTAGGAAGTAAAGGACAAATAAGTAGAGCGCTCAAGGGTCACAGTAACGTTATGTTGCGCGCAAGGGACATACTGAACCTCAAATTAGCAATTGATGTGAACACCTGTATAAGCTCCTTGTTGCCTGAGTTCCTGCAAGCCTGGCTTAAGTGGGTTTTTTCTTAATTTTTTAATTCTCTCAGTGGAGACTGTGATTAGTAAGTTCTGTTTACTAGAAGTAAAATATTTGACAAGGTTGTCTTGGTGGTAGAGATTTGAGACTGAGTGACAAGAGAACAATTTGTTTTTTATAAATTAGGCATGATACTGTTTAAAACATTAAATATGATAGTGTTTAGATTTTTATTATTTACTTACTATTACACAACAGTGAGATGTCCTTATATACAGAATAAGGTGATTCAATGTACGTTTTATTATTTAATGAGAAAAATACTGATGGGATTTATATATGGGATTTGTTGTAGCCTATGCAGGAGACATCTGGGTAACACAACACACTTCTTTTCAGCACTAAAGAAGGGGGAGCTGTAAAGCTGTGGGATCAAGAGATGAAACGGTGCAGAGCATTTCAGCTTGAGACAGGCCAGCTCGTTGAGTGCGTGCGCTCCGTCTGCAGAGGAAAGGTAAGTGAGCTGACGTGGCAGATGTTTCACTTTGGCAAGCATCTCTGCATGTTCTTCTTGGTGGAGGTTGGATGGGAGACACAGGAGAGAAAACTTTTGTAAAAAAGTTATGGGAAGAGGCTTTGTCTCCCTAGCCAGTGATGATTCATTACTTGTCTTCCTGAGCTCAGTGATGGGCTTTAAAGTGCATGAGGATCTCGTTTCTGATGTGAAGCGCCTGCCTTTCCTCTAGTCTAGGGAAAGGCCTTTGAAGGCCTCTGAAGGACAGTGGTAAGTGTAGGAACATGTTTCACCAGAGTAGGACCTTGTCTCCTGCCTTTCTTTTCAAGTGACAAAAGGAACGTAGATAACTACTTTACAAAGTTTGCTTCTTGTGAAATTTAGGACAGCTTAGGTGCTTCAGTGAGGCAGAATGGATACTAGCTTTTTTTTTAAAAAAAATGTCACAAATAAAACAAGTTGCCACTGAGAATTACTGATTGACTAAGTTTTTGTAAAGTGGAAAACAATAGAATCAACTGAGTCATTTGAGACACTAAAATAAATCACTTTTGGACATGTTTAAATTCTACTTGTAAATGTTGTGAAAGGAGCACATGATGATGCAGAGTGTTACTTCATATGGTGGGTATCTGTCCAGCCTAACACGTCATGAAATAGTCTCTAACTCTTTAGAGACTCTAACTCTCTAGACTTCAACAAAGTCTCTAACTTTGTATATCAAGTCTCAGGCATTTGACATGCTCTTTGCTAACAGCAGCACTGAGGAACATTTTTGTATACTTCTAATCAAGTAGCCATTAACCAATTCCAAACAGTATATATTTATGCTTTTTCCAATTGTTTACTGACAAAGAACTTGCAGTTTAGATGATGACAGTATGGCTAGATTAGATGCGAGGTGCTCTTAGTCTAACTGAGCCTAAAACCCTGGTTTAGTTTTTTTTATTATTGCCCAAAAATTATATTTAGTCACCTCAGAGGTATGAGAATAATGCTTTGCTAACTTGTGTGTAAACACTTGAATCTGAGCTAAAACCCTTAATGACAAGATGAAAGCCACCACAGTCACTCAACAGCAACACCAGAAGATGATATCCAATGTCCCGATGTGGAAGTGTCAGTGTTTTACTCTCCTGTTTTCAAGATACTGCATGAACAAGCAGTATAAATTGGGATGAGTTACTACCAATATTTCTGCAATACATCAGTACTTCACTGCTATTGATATTCTGTCTGTTACACTGACAACCCATCTCTCATTCTTTTTTTCGGGTACAAACAGGGGAAAATTTTGGTGGGAACAAAAGATGGAGAAATCCTTGAAGTAGGAGAAAAAAATGCTGCCTCAAACTTGTTGATTGACTGTCACATGGAAGGGGAAATCTGGGGCTTAGCAACTCACCCTTCAAAAGACATATTTATCTCTGCAAGTAATGATGGAACAGCAAGGATCTGGGACCTGTCTGACAAAGTGAGTATCGCTACATTGAAAAGTATATGATTAGAAATGATCATTTAAGGCAACCATGCATTTTTCAACTGTACAATGTGCCAGCTACATACACACCTTTGAGCAGCCACGTAAAGAGAGCAGGGTTTCTCTTCTATTTTGGTGCAGTTCTTTTTTTTTTTTTTCCTGCTACGTGAAAAGGTAAGCCCTTGGTGAGGTAGCATGCTGCTCTTTCCAAAGGCAAGCAATTTGCAGAGAAATATAGTTATTAAAAGCACTTGTGCTGATGGAGTGCCTTTTGTTGTGTATTGCTTATTTTGATCTAAAACTACAGGCTGGTGTGGATTAAGGAAGCATTTTAATTCCGTGCTGACAGAGCGAGTGACACAGATTGTCCTGTCACTGACTAATATGCAGACCCTGACAATAAGCCTGCTTTACTGGCAAGCATGGCTCCCTTCTTTGTAGAGCCTTTCTTTGGAGCCAATCATGTTGCATATGTGTAGTTCTGGATTTTTTTTTTCCCCAAGTCAAATTGCATAACAGCCATTTTTAAAAATAACAAATCATTTTTTAAAAAATAACAAAAAAGGTTTCTGCTTATGCTAGCCTACTTAAACCTTTTCAAAAGGTAGTTACCTGAGCTAACAGGGATAATCTTTAGTATGGAAAATGAATATATTATAAATACAATCAGAGAAGTGAAAGTGCAAGAGCATTCTAGTATGTTTTCATATGGCAAATCAAATGGAAAAAGCTACCCAGCAGTTGTAGAAGCTATCAAAATCACATTTCAAACAAAATAGGAAATTGATTTTTCAGCCTTTTCTGCTAAATACTGTTTTTTCTGATATAAAACTTGAAGTCACCCTGCAACAAGATATATGCAAACATGAAACTCCCATCTGAATTGCATCTATATTTTGAAGTCTGTTTTGTGACATATGCCTGGTGGGATGTGATTTTTGATGTGAAATTTCAGATTTATATTTAGAAGACACTATAGACAATTTGGTTTTAATAAGTGACTTTTATACTTTGTGTTTGGGAGCTTTGCATTTGCTTGCTGGTTTCCTCCTGGGGAGGTATGAACCTATTGTTTTTGTTAACGCAGAAACTGCTGAACAAAGTCAATCTAGGTCATCCAGCAAGATGTGCTGCATATAGTCCTGATGGTGAAATGGTTGCAATTGGCATGAAGAACGGAGAATTTGTTATTTTACTTGTAAACAGCCTTAAGGTTTGGGGCAAAAAGCGAGACAGGAAGTCTGCAATTCAGGATATCAGGTATGTCAGAAATTTCACTTGAAGTTCACACAGTCCTTACTCAAGAAAAAGTCCCTCAAGTTCCAAGGTGTTTTCCAGATTTTTTTTGTAACTCCATATTTCTTGAAACCTGCATGAAATAATGAAATGCATTTACTGGCTGATTGGTGGCTTTACGTATACCTAAAGCTTCTATATCTTCTATCTATACCACACACTTCCCCCCCCTCCCCCCGTTATTAATTCACTTATATCATAGA
The DNA here is from genome assembly GCF_000700745.2 of Antrostomus carolinensis. Lineage (NCBI taxonomy): Eukaryota > Metazoa > Chordata > Aves > Caprimulgiformes > Caprimulgidae > Antrostomus > Antrostomus carolinensis. The sequence goes on along the minus strand of NW_010337732.1, from coordinate 8,867 downwards.
ATCATAGAATGGTTGGGATTGGAAGGGACCTTAAAGATCATCCAGTTCCAATCCCCCTGCCATGAGCAGGGACACCTTCCACTAGACCAGGTTGCTCAAAGCCTCATCCAGCCTGGCCTTGAACACTTCCAGGGAGGGGGCATCTACAGCTTCCTTAGTAATTTGTACACTGTGGAGCTGTGATTATGGGAATTAATATTATAGTGCATTTTAAAATTGCAATTCCCATTGCTTTCTCCCAGAGCGTTAGTGTCGCTCTGCACACTGTGCTGTGCACTTTATGCAAGTGCAATGGTAACATCCGTTAACTACACACAATATCCTCAGTCTTCCTCATCTATTAAGCATCAGGGTTTGGTTTGGATTCAGTCTTACTATTGATAGAAGGTTTTTCTTGTTTTCCAGTAAAAGAAATTTGTTCTCTTGTGTTAACATGAGAAGAAAAATAAAATCTTGCACAGAAACAGTAAATTATATCCCCATATGTTTTATTGTCTAGGATCAGCCCAGATAACAGGTTTTTGGCAGTGGGCTCCCAAGAACATACTGTAGATTTTTATGATCTCACTCAAGGTACAACCCTAAACCGAATAGGCTACTGCAAAGACATTGCAAGTTTTGTCATACAGATGGACTTTTCTGCAGACAGCAGGTACATTCAGGTACGTCTCAGGTCGACCCGTGTTTGTTTGTATTTATTGTGACTTATCTGACATAATAACAAGATGGAGGTAAGAAGGGGTGAGGGAGGCTTTCTAAAGTTGTTCTGAACTTCAAGGTGGCCTTAAATCTTCTGAGGTAGGCCAGATAATTCAGATTACCTTTAGGATGTTCACAGAGCTCTATTTAAAGTCCTCTTATTCTTTCTAAATACTTGGGTCTTCCCCTGGGTTCTCCATCTCCAACTGTAGCGACACAGCTCAGTTCCCTTACAAGATGAGTAGCGTGCTAAAGGCAAAGTATTCTCTCATTTCAAGGGAATGGGTACAACAAAGAGGAAAAAAAATGTGGATTATAACAATACAGAAACAGTTTTCCTCCTCCCTTTCCCGAGGATGGGATGCATATGATAGCTGAATTAATATGTGAGGTTTCTGATTTACTAAAATGGGGTTGAGATAAACCAGAGAGGTTTATAACTAAAAGGAAATCTCTCAGCTATGCTGCTATTGCATATAATGAATTCTAGCTAGTTAGGAAAAAAGGAGACATTTTATCCTAGGTGTTTAGTACCTGATAAAACTTGTTGAGACTATTACTGCTGGAAATCTTATAAAGAAAATTATGTATTTATGGCAAAGTTACTAGCTTTTTCCTTTCCTATTTTCAGGTATCAACGGGTGCCTACAAGCGTCAAGTTCACGAAGTACCACTAGGAAAGCAAATAACAGATTCTGCATTAATAGAAAAGATCACATGGGCCACGTGGACAAGGTAAAAAACTGAAGAACAAAATTCTGCCTGATTGGGCACAAGTGTAATACAGAACTGAGATCAGATCACAAGATCACATTGTGTGAACCAATGTCCCCAGGGTTTGGCAAACCTACAAGAGAAAAAGCGTGCACGCTCCCCTTCCCCAAAGCTCAACCTTACACACTTATTTTTTTACACACTTTTGGAACTGGTTGGTGTCTGTAGTAATGCCGAGGGCTGTCATACATCCACAGTGGCTTGTTGCCATCATCCCAGGCTTCCAACAGTGAGGGGCGTGGCCCCTCACACGGCTCTGTACCACTTAAAGCTTTGCTTTTATTGGCATGCTGGAACAGGTGCTACCTTATCCCACATCAGCAAACACAAGCAGCTCAGGAGGCAGGGAAACACAAGCGGTCTGTATTAAGGAAGAAGTCGTCGATATCATTAAATATATTTACTGACATGGATTTATATAGGACCCACCCACCATGATTACAAAACTCTGGCTGTGCTCTCACTGTAGGAAGTGGAACAAGCCAAAAGCAGATCTGACAGTAAACAGTGAGTGATAATACAGGCAGGTTTTCAGGAGAAGGTGAGTGAGAATCCTCCTACTCTTACTGCTTTGCAATCAAGCAAGCATAAAAATCTGTCCCAAATTACTCATTGCTAAGGATTCTTGACAGATTGTGGGAGTGGAGCAGGTGTATCTGACAGTTAATGGGTGGGTAAATAGGAATGGTTATAAAGGAACTTAGACTAAGGGAAGAACAGCTATATTAAGAAATACTCCACATCCAAAAAAGCATTCGCTCATTCAGGAACTTAGGGCTAAGAGAGAAGAGCGTTGCTGTCAGAAATCACTGTGGAAGGATACACACGTGTCCATAAGGAAAGGAGGAGACCACAGCTGCACAAGCCACTTGTACAGGGCCACAGAGATGATGAGGGGCCTGGAGCATCTCCCATATGAGGAAAAGCTGAGAGAGAAGACTGGAGAAGACTGAGAGGGGATCTTATCAATGTCTATAAATACCTGAAGTGCAGGGGCCAAATGGATGGGGCCAGGCTCTTGTCGGTGGTGCCCAGTGACAGGACAAGGGGCAATGGGCAAAAACTGGAACACCAAAAGTTCCAGACAAACTTCAGGAAAAACTTCTTTATTGTGAGGGTGTCGGAGCCCTGGGACAGGCTGCCCAGAGAGGTTGTGGAGTCTCCTTCTCTGGAGATGTTCAGAACCCACCTGGATGCTTTCCTGTGCAACCTGCTGTAGGGAACCTGCTTTGGCATGGGGGTGGGACTAGATTGTCCCTTCCAACCCCCACCATTCTGTGATTCTGCATAAAATGATGCGAGGTCTGCCAGGAGATAAACCTCAGAATTTATGGATAGAGATGGTTTACGAGTCACACAGAAAATAAGCATTCTTGTGATGTTCTCCATTATGAGACTGCATTCAGTGCAAGGATTCGGAGGGAAAAGACTTTATTTTAAAAGCAACAATTTTTTAGTAGTGGGCTGTGTTGCCTCCCTATGCTGTGGAAGAGCAGCAGCATTAAGTCTGTCTTATGATCTAATGCTCTTTTTTTTAACTTGGTTTTGGAACAGTATTCTTGGAGACGAAGTCATTGGAATTTGGCCGCGAAATGCAGATAAAGCAGATGTCAATTGTGCATGTGTGACCCACGCTGGCCTAAATATAGTCACAGGAGATGACTTTGGTCTGGTGAAACTGTTTGATTTCCCATGCGCAGAAAAATTTGTAAGTGGATATCTTATTTTAATCTAAACAGCTCGCTTTTCCCCATATTCAAACTCTTTAGCATATGATTTTAAGGCGTCCAAACGATGTAGTCCATCGGGTCATCTCCAGCCTGCTCCCAGCCAGCGCTTGCTGCAGGACTGTGGGAGTTAGTTGTGTGACAGAACCGCTGTCCCCAGCGCAGCTCGCAGGTGACAGGGTAGCTGCTGTCCAGCAGCCGGGGAGGACACAAGGCACAGAAGCAGGTGCTGAATTGGGATTACTGTGGGCTCAAAGACCCCAGTACTGCTGGGGGATGTGATTTTGTCTACACTCACAAGGCAACGTTGTCACGCCGCAATGCCACGCTTCTGCACTAACTCCTGAACTTCTGTTCTTTTTCCAACAGGCCAAACACAAGCGGTATTTTGGGCACTCTGCACACGTCACCAACATACGCTTTTCTCATGATGACAAGTACGTTATAAGTACAGGAGGAGATGACTGCAGGTAACTGCTTATTTATTTCTATGATGATCAAAAATTTGGGGTGTACCCTTCTTATGCCAAACCCCCAGCAATGCATTTACCACTCTGCATTAATTGAAGCCTGCTGACATGTGCTAGTTTTAGCCTGGTTTTCTTACTCTGGAATTGTTGTATTTTATGGACACTGGTACCCGATTTGCCCGTGCCACCTTTGTGCCATTCACAAGGTCATCTCTACTGGGTAAAACATCTTGCATGCGGCTTTCCATGTTTACCAAGCATCTGCTTGTAGCTCCTTTGCTTGCCTTTCTCAATGTGAGAGGAGGGCAGACTGTACCTGTTGCTGTGTGGGTGAGCACCAACCCCTGAGACTCTGGGCACCAAGACGTAGCTGAAGGAGCCCCGGCTGCTGGCACAGGAACCCCTCGTGTCTGAAGAACATTTGTATCAGACAAAGACAGCTGGTGGAGGTGTCAGTCACACAAAAATAACTGAATAGCTCCCGCGCAGCAAAGGGTAGGACAGGATTCCAGCTGAACAGAAGGATAGACAGATTTAGAAAGGCATTTCAAATAACAGGAGGTTTCTCATAAGGTGCCTTAAGTTTGTCTTGGGGTGGTTTTTGGTTTTGATTCCCCCCCCCCAAAAAAAAAGTCAGTGTGTGTGTGTGCATGTGTGATTCCTGCCAGATCCCCCTCCACCCTCACTTCCAGTACTGCTCTGATAGGGCACTACTGCCAAACCAAACTCATAGCAGAAAGGTGAGGAATAAAACATAAAGGTGGTTAAACACAAAATTTAAGAGACTTTTGCAACAGCAAAATGCAGAACTAGAAGGCCAAAAAGCAACAAGGTAGGAAATGCAAGGGCACAGTGTCTCACAGGAGCAAGTATCAGGAAGCCACATTCAAGAACCAGGTATTTATAACTGCTTACTTGGCAAGAAAAATACAAGCCAAAAACTACAAGACTAATTTTTGACAGTGAATGAGACTGTGCATCTTTTCCAGAAGCAGAAACCTAAATACCGTATCTTATGTTTTATGCCACTAGGCTCCCCTCAGTATGCCTGCAGTGCCTGCAGCATTGACACTGGTGGTGTTTGTTCAGGGCTCTGCAGTGAATTTAACTCTCCTCCCATTGCATGAGATGAGCTGTTCTTCAAATTAGCCCCTCCAGAATAGATGTTTTCTTTTTCTACTTTGTGAGGAAAAAGAGAAAGAAAAAAAAAAAAAAAAGTGGTTTTTTTTTTTTTTTTTAAAGTGTTGCAGAGGAGGAGATCAGGAAGCTGTCAGATCAGAAAGCAGCTGCATTTATTTCCATTTTCAGGCTACTAGTTACCTAAATTTTTAAAAAGCTTATCAGCTGCCTTAATGTTGACTATATAGTTATGATAAGGATTTCTTGCTTCAAAATGTAACTACACAGAATAAATAAGCATTTCCAACCACCAGGCCTTACTAAAACACCCGCATACTAGTTTGTTACAATGCTTTAACTCTCCTGAGAAAAGCAAGTGTATCCACGTGCCAGTATTTGTTGTGTAACTCCAGGGCTGCTTATTACTTTACCTGGTATGTTGCTGGTAAACCTACATTTATAGCCATGTACATATTTAACCCAGGCTGTCCCTCTTGGTATGATATGCTGAAGGTTGCCATCAAGTCACTCAGAAAACTAACTATGCTCTCAAATAATTTCTTTGTAGTGTATTTGTGTGGCGGTGTCTTTGAAAGGAACCTCCTCTTGCTGCTGTTACTGCCACCACCAAGTGACTGCTCTGGACTGGACAGCCATGAATGCCTCTACCCCTCTGGCTGCTGTATTCCCATACAGTGCTGCATGGAGTACACATTTTCAGATTACTCATACAAAGTTACTGAACGTGAATGTGATCTTGCATTTGAAAGACCAATATCCTTGAGAAGGAACCTGATGTTTGAAAGGGAAGAGTTTTGTAACCTGGGTAGGCCAAAGTGATGAACAGTTCACTCGTGAAGCTGCTTTTGCCTAATACTGTGTTATTCAAACCACGTCTGAAAAAAGGAACACACTGAGAAAATGCTGGGCCCTTTAATTTGCTTAATTTCAAAAATCTATGGCTTGAACATTTGTTCAAGAAAGTTGGTGTTTTTTAACCATACCGGCTTAAAACTCAAATTTGGTGCACTGCATTAAAGCTGCAAGTGTTTAATGAGTATGCTGGGGTTTACACTTCAGCTTTCAGTAACTGAAGGCGCAAACTATCATTTTTTTAAGTCCATTTTATTTTTAAATATATATATATATATATATATATCTGGCAAAATTTTCTATCCATGAAGTGCCTTTGAGTAATTTTTCAGTATTATGGGCTACAGTCTTGCCTCCCACCAATTGTTTTCAACATACGGTGCTATAATTTTCACACAGAGGAGGGCTAACCATTACCACCTTTTCCAGATGTGTACTTACATTATCCCTGTTTTCTGCTTTCGTTTTTAATATCTTCACAAGTGAATTCCAAACTGTTTCCAAGAGCAAGAAGCTATGTGTTGTTATAAGACATATTCTTGATGGCATTACGCCTCTTGATAAGCTGTTCACAATTGGTTCGTGATGCTAGTTTGACTGCAGACAGAATTTGAAGCTTAACTCAAATGGAGCAAGAGTAGGGAGGGACTTGGTTAAAGACATTTTAACAGAGATGATGAGGAAGTTGTTCCCCAAGTGTTCCTACGCTATCTGTGGTTGTGGGAAAATGTGCTTTATAGGTAACTACTTCCACAGGCAGTGGCCATCCAGTGTATTTAAGAAGTGGTCTGAAA
>NW_010337732.1:0-2379 GCF_000700745.2 Antrostomus carolinensis | reverse complement strand
GTCCCTCTTTCCCATTCTTCCCATCTGGAGAGGCTTCCTGAAGCTGCCCACAGGGCTCTTAGGAAGACCTGGTACATTACTACCAGAGACCATGTGTACCCTCCAGCAGGCAGCTAGTCCCATGCTGCTTATGAATAGAAAACAAATGATACCAGAAAAATTACCTGGCCTTGAGAAAAGCATAATCTTTGCTAAAGTTGGACTCCTCTCCCTATCACTGTTTCTCTTGTACCCTGTGCAGCCCCCTTGTCTTGAACTAGGCTGTGGGATCATGAGGCAGGAGGGCAGCAGGCAGCTGAGATGAGAGTTGCCTCTACACGGAAGTGGAGACCACGAGCAGAGGTTCACAAAAGGCAAATAAAGCCATTTAACATTTGTTAACAAACTTTTTTGTCAAAACCAAAAACTACAGGGACAGTGAAATTGGAGAAAGCAAAGTAAGTTCAACTTTTTCCAATTAAACTGTTTAGAAAGGGACAGAAAATGTGGGAAATTTCAAAACAAATTATTTTTGAGATTTCTGGCATGGAACAACCACCATATTTTAAAGTTACCTTTCTTTTAAAAAGATGGTTTGTTAATCAAAAGAAACAAAGGCCAAAATAAAGCAGTTAAGACTTACATTTAGTCTTTGAAAATAAATGTGAAATAGTGCTTTAGTCCCAGTTCAGGAAAATAGAATTTTGAACTGTGGAAACTTCCTGCCAATCCACTTCCGATGGCCGCTGCATAAAAAGGTAGCTGTTGGATGCAACAAATATCCAGTTACAGTAGTGGAGCAATGTACATTTAACACACAAAAGTGCTTCATCAACCTCAAAGAATCACCTTTTTTTTAAAACTGAATTTATTAATGCCTTATTAATTACTATACAGAAGATGAGTCTGTCAGATACACAATAAGAGTCCCTATGCAGTCTTTTTTTTTAAAGAAACCTTCTTGTTTAAATAACGTAATCTTGTTAGGTGGTGATGTCAGTAAGCACCTTCTTTGCCTGTGTTGTAATAATGTTTGCCTTCCTTTCACATTGATTGTATCCCAAATAAAACCAGTTGTGTGGCAGAATCAATTAATGGTGATGTGAAAAATATTTTAAAGCAATAGTGTCTGTCAGGAAAACACTTAAAATTTGTATGTTTATAGGGTTTGGCTTTATGTATAAAATGTGCAGAAGTAATGCTGTATTATAATGTAAACTAAAATATTAGTGCATGAATTTATTTTTCAATGATCAAGATGCCATCAATTTAAAAAAATCTGTGTCAAATAAATTTGGATACAAGTTGGCAATGTCCAGCTCTTAACTCAGATTTAATACAATGATCTGAAAAGATTATTGAGACTTGCTTTACAATTTCCTTCAAACTAGAATATGGCATCATGCAGTACTGCCTCAAAAATAAAAGAAAGCAATGATCTTCACTTTGTTTAGCAGAATCTAAAATTCATCTGTCACAACTTTCAATAACCAACTCACAACACGTAAGTGGCATCTGACACTGTCACCCCCATGTCACTGAGCCATTGGCACAGCTGGCAGGGTAACAACAGGGGCCATCACTATTCCGCACCGAGGGCTCCTTGCTGCAGGCAAGAATCTGTGCTATAAGAACTATGCACCAAACTGAGCATCACCGGCTGACACAGCTGTTGGGGACATCAAATCTGTAACTGGAACTGAACAACTTCTTCACACTGCACATATGGAAGGAAAAGGTATCAGGAAAAATCCATCTACTCACATTGCTATACGTCTGACAAACTATTTCCACCACCATGTACAATGGATATTTAATCACGATGAACTTAAAACAAAATAAACACAAATATATTAAACTTGCCTCAAGAAAGCAAAATACCGATATTATTTTATGTCTATAAGCTTTATTGATACTTGGGGTTTTTGTCTGTTTGTTTTTTCTTTTTTGTTTGGGTTTTGTTTGTTTTTTTACATTTCACAATGCATTCCACAGACTTAGTTCAATACAGCTTAAACTGCAAGTGTATAAATTTTAATTCATCATTTCTTGCATTACAAGGTTTTAAGTTTCCAAACAACATTTGCAGCATTAGATATTCAGTCCACAGATTATCAGAGTTTGAGAGACTGTAGAATTATTCACTCAAAATTAACTACTGTACGTTTGTGCAACAACGTGTATGCTGTCATTTTCTTTTAATATAGATGGAGGTTCCTTTGTTCATTTATCTTTTTTTTTTTTTTTTTTTTAAACAGATGCTAGTGTTTCTAGAGATATTTTAGTTTTTCAAGCTTGTGTGCTATGGAGCTAGTCCAGAAATCAGTCAATTCTCTGAAGTATGAAGCGCTGTGGAGCAGCTGAAAGATCTAAGCTTTGTGAAACACATATATATATATA
>NW_010337731.1:0-2975 GCF_000700745.2 Antrostomus carolinensis | reverse complement strand
CTTGTAATATGAAATGCTCATACCATGACTGTCAGTACAGAAGTCAATCTGAATTACATATAAGTGGCCTCACTAAATCCTCTTTAAACCATCTGCTGGTAGCAGATAGTGCTGCTAGTGCTAATTTTACTCCTGCAAATGGAGAAATTTGCATAACAATTTCAGGGTAACGAGTATAAATATCTCTGTGAGAAACTGTTAAGTAACAACTCAACAGTGATTAATTAAAGACCTGGTTACTTGTTCTGTTGAGTAATCCAGGCTGATAAGATGCTTCCCACTGAGTAATGTTATATTCAGACTATCATTAAATACTAATGCTAGCTTCAACTGTAATTTTCACAGAGAATTTCCTGTATTCCTTCAAAAGTATATACATTTGAAGCAATAGAAAATTAGATAGTTTTAACAGGATTATGGAGTGTATCAAGTCTGGATTATCAGTTTTATTTACATAAAGTACCCTGCACTCATTTTATTTATGTATTTACAGTTAACAGAATGCAGTGAAAAAATAAAACTAAGATTCCTTGATTTATTCTGAGTAGACTCCACTTCAATGACATTCCCAGCAAAGAATTGATTTTGCATGAGCTTTTGTTTTTTCTCTGGCCAGTGCCATGATAACAAGTTGTGACTATCTTGCAGGTGGATTATTTATGCCAGAATACCTTGTGTTAGATTAATGGCAGTTAGGCAGCTATTCAGAAATTCAGTGCAGAACAGATTACCAACAGAGTGGGGAGAATGTTTTACTGACTTACTTATTTCCACACTGTGTCTTGGCGAATGCTGCAACTGTGAAAACTTGCAATAGTGCAACAGCTTCTTTTATTTACCTACAAGCCAGTCAGAGTAGGTTTGCATTACCTCTAGTGGAACAATATCAAATACAGAGACCAAATTCTGTACATCCTAGAAGGGATGGCATGCAGCCACCTGGGTCTGTATCAACAACCCAGGGATGGAAAGTACAAAGTTCTCAGAGGCTGTTAGCTTAGCTCACACAAATTTGTATAACTTATTTGTATGTGAATTTAATACCGAGCATAATTAAGCAGTGGAACCAACTTTGGAGAGTGTCCTGGTTTTGCTGGGATAGAGTTAATTTTCCTTCTTAGTAGCCAGAACAGCTGTATTTCAGTTTCAGTGTGGGATTTGCTATGAGAAGAATGTTGGTAAGGTACAAGGACATACAAGGACATTGCGTTTGGGTAGTTTGCAAATGCAGAGGACCGGGGAGGAAAGTGTAATAGCTGCCGAGAGGGATTCGCCTGGTTTTGCTGGGATAGAGTTAATTTTCCTTCTTAGTAGCCAGAACAGCTGTATTTCAGTTTCAGTGTGGGATTTGCTATGAGAAGAATGTTGGTAAGGTACAAGGACATACAAGGACATTGCGTTTGGGTAGTTTGCAAATGCAGAGGACCGGGGAGGAAAGTGTAATAGCTGCCGAGAGGGATTCGCCCATGGACTCCACACACGATTCAACGTGAATTCTACTGGAGACCTTTATTATTGGTTACACAATCACTTATATACTCTTAAGCTGCTAACACACACACACACACACACACACACACACACATAAGCAACTCTTTATTGGCTCAAAGCTACTGTTCACACGCCTGGTTACAATACTTGATTGGATAAATCCACCAGTTCATGAGGAATTCTTTTTACTTCTGACTAGTTACATAAGTAATTTCTTATCTTCTTTCTTGCATTCTTTCTCATGAATCTGTTCTGTTCTATTTTTTCACTCAAAGTCAGGACTTAATTGCTCAAGGCTGAAGCCACCTGCAGCTTCAGCTCTTAAAGGGCCAACAACCAACCACCTCAGAAGCAACTCCAACTCCCTCATACGCTGCCAATATATCTTTTTCAGTTGGAGTATATGGGATCACTGATCTTCTCTATCCATGACTCCAAAACCCAAGGGGTCAACCTCGAGTCTCCCCTGGTGCTTTCTGCCAGAGACTCCAAGTCGGGCCATTTTCCCTGGCTGTGGTGAGGAGCACATTTTTAACATCTTGTCCTGCCCGGACTGGCCCAAGGGCTACTGCATGGACTATCTCCTGTTTGATTTGCTCAAAGGCCTGCTGTTGCTCAGGACCCCATCTAAAGTCATTCTTCTTCTGAGTCACTTGATAGAGAGGGCTGAGAATCTGACTTGGAATATGCATCCTCCAAAAACCCACAATGCCTAAGAAAGCTTGTGTTTCCTCTTTGCTAGTTGGTGGAGACATAGCAGTTATTTTGTTGATCACATCCACTGGGATGTGGAGACACCCATCTTGCCATTTTATTTCTAAAAACTGGATCTCCTGAGCAGGACCCTTGACTTTGCTTTGGTTTATGGCAAAGCCAGCTCTCAGAAGGATTTGGATTATTCTCTCCTTTCTCAAAAACTTCTTCTGCTGTGTTGCCCCATATGATGATGTGGTCAATGTACTCCAGGTGTTCAGAACCTTTAACTGGTTCCAGTCTGGATCAGTCCATGGCAAATGGTGGGGCTGTGTTTCCACCCCTGGGGCAGCCGATTCCAGGTGTACTGGACACCCCTCCAGGTGAAAGCAAACTGTGGCCTGCACTCTGCTGCCAGAGGAATGGAGAAAAATGCATCAGCAATATCAATTGTACCACTTGGCTGCCTTGGACTCCAGCTCATATTGAAGTTCTAGTATATCTGGCACGGCAGCACTCAGTGATGGTGTCACTTCATTCAGGCCACGATAGTCCACTGTCAGTCTCCACTCTCCATTAGACTTCTGGACAGGCCATATGGGACTATTGAATGGTGAGTGAGTCTTACCAACGGTATCGATCGGCATCTGCTGTTCTTCAACCCTCAGCAATCCCACAGCAGATGGGTCCTTCGAGAGACCAGACAGAGCAGACAACTGTTTAATTTCCTCTTTCTCCAAAGCTGCTATACCAATAGCCCATCGGTACCTTTTGGGATCCTTGAAATACCC
>NW_010337730.1:62916-75088 GCF_000700745.2 Antrostomus carolinensis | reverse complement strand
AGGGACTTGTTTCCTTCAGCAAACAGCCCCCACTCGCGTTATTTGATTCCCGTCCCCTGAGCTTCCCCCTTGGGCGGCTGCCGGGGTCCATCTCGGTTTGCATCTCCAAGGAAATGGGAACGGCCGCTGTCAGCCCAGGCAGCGGTCACTGTCCCCGTCTTAAAGTCAGCTATCGGTTCGTTCCCCCAGCACGCACTCGCGCCGGGACCACGAAGGGCCACGTCTGGCCAACCGGAGCCCTGCCAGGCAGCCTCCCCTGGCAGCCATCCCCTGCGAAGGCCCTGATGAAGCACCCGACACGAGGAAGGGGGAGAAAAAGTGAAATGTTTCAGCATATTGAAAATATTAATGTTGGCTTGTAGGTATTAATGTAATGGGCTATAGTTATTACCAACTTATAAAGGCTTAAATCAATATAAATTAATTTAATTATGATTTCTAATTGCATTATGCATGATCAATTTGAAACACTACATTAAAGATAATTAGAGCAGGGTGCTAGTCACTAATCACTTCCCTAATAGCTTAATGAAAAGGAATGTCATGTATTACCTATGGGGTGGACCCATGAAATGATGTAAATGCTTATTTTCCAATAGAAAATAATTTTACCTTTTAATAGATGTTTTAATCACTTTATTGTAAACACAGAATGGATTTGGACTTCTTATGTGGCCTTGCTTAAATTTTACTGGTGTTGATTGAAGTGCTGATGTATTATGAGTCCATCTATTGATGACCCAAAGGAAGACTAACTTTTATGTAAAAGTATCATGCTGTCCTTAGAAGTTAGTGCCAAGAGGTCACAGTAGATGGAGGTCCTAGCTTAGCATAATGGGTTTAACATTTCCATGACATCATCAGGGAATCTGAAAAGGAGTCTAAGGATAATCAGAGTGGTCATTCAGAAACAGAGTAAATATTTTATGAGGATATATAGAAGACAGGAAAGAAGGTGGTCAGAAAGGTGAATCTCTACTTCTTCATGCTCTGTGAAGAAGGCTTTTCACTTGGTACCAATTTTGATTGAAAACTTGTGTATTGTTAATACAAAAAAAAGGCAGAGCATGACCCTTGGAGGGATGAATCTCAATTTGTTTTCAGTGGTGATCTAAATATATTTGTTTTCATTGTCACTCTTATGGGTTACAGATTATTTCTCCCTTACTTTTCAGGTAGAAATACATCCTTACTTGATTCTTCATTTGCTCTGCATGTTGTCGCTTACTCAGGGATTGTTCTTGCTTTAATAACAAAAGTTCATTTATTGTTAAAATTAAAAACAACCAACATGAATTAATGCCTTGTAAATGGACGGCATAAGGCAGATGAACTGAAAAGACTTTCCCTGTGATTAGCTTTATTTTTGTATCTTTGCCTAATAACCTGAAGCAGTACTTGCAGCATACATCTTGGTTAGGCTCATTATAGAATTCACAGTTTTCAGAGAAGTAGTGTATAATTAGGGAAACTGAGATTTTAGGAGAAGAGTAAAGAACAGCAGCATATAACACCCACATTTATCACAGCAAGACCCGTTTGAAGAATTTTCCTTCTCTTAAGGCCTGATTGAGACCAAGAAGCTTTGGGACTCCTGAGGACACACTATCTGAATAAAAAGGAGGAGTGAAGGATAGATCCTAAATGTCACCCAAGGAGTATTGTCCTTTAAGGCTAAATTATTAGAAACATACTGATTTTAGCACTGAACTGTGAGGGTAGATGACTCTGTGGATAGAACGGTTCCAGGGATACGCAGTTGTTCTTTTCTAAAAGACTCCTGTTTAAAAGTGCATAGTCGAATAGTTATCTTTCCCCTCTGTGTCCTGCAGAGAGAAGGTATAAGTAGAAATAAGCTTACTTTGCATAAGAGTTTCAAAGTATTCCAGTGAAGTGGGACAAATTGCAGGATGAGCTTGGTCATTCCCTCTGTTGTTCACAGCTTGAAATGATGTGGCCTCATACTGCCAAGATCCAATGACAAGATCTGAAAGCAGTTCACGGAAAGATTTTCAAAAGTGCAGGTACTCCAACCTCAAACTTGCTGTTTTTCTTAAGAAAAATCCTCCACAGAAGCCCTCAACTCCTGCAAGGAAAGTTCTGATGAACTGGAATAACAATAAATCTATATGGAGTCTAACACCTTGAGCTAAGAATGGGCTATCATCAAGGCTTAAAATATCCAGGTGACAAATGCCTTATAAATACCAGTGGAGATAAACTCTTGTGGTTTCTGTATCACTTCAGCTGTGGTAACAATTCCAGCTGCTGTGCCCTTTCCCACTATGTTGGTCCATTATCTCATCCTGACCTCTGCCCCAAATGGAATGACTTCCATGACTATTGTTCAGTGTCTTGTCAGGAGTGCCCCAGCATGAATCTTCCATAGCCAAAGAGCTCACAAGGAGAAAAATAGTCCACCGGATTTCACGGATTGGCCCAAGGACTGAAGCCTGTATGTAAACTCATCTTGTGATACACCTTAATTTTCTCGACCATGAATAAATATTGCACTAGCCTACATTTTTCATCCTGGACTGGAACTGGAGAAGTCTTATCTACAAAAAGGTGCAAGTGAGGTATTAGCTAATACAACTACTTTTGAGAATATTGATTTTTTTTTTGTTTGTTTGTTTTATAAGTACAAGCACAAAGAAAATCCTTGCTTGTGCAGAGGACTCTTGGTTATAAAAGCCTTACCTGTACACTGTTTCAGTGGTTAGATTGAGAACCACATGGAGTCTAGGGTTTATGCTGTTCTTTCATACAGCAATTGATTTTAGATAGCACTGTGAACCAAGGATGGAGCATAAGCGCCGTTTATATGCCAGGGAAAGGAATGAAAATAGTTATGTGAGATTCAGAGAAAACTGAGTGTATTGCTTTGTAGCTATGGAACTATCCTGCACTCCTCTCATCTTTCCATCCTTAAGGGAAGCCTAAAATTAAACAGAAGAAAAATTTTAATTCCTTTAAATAGTTTATTTAAAAAAAAAATACTTTTGCTGCCTGACATCTCAAGACTTCTCCTTTTCTGATTGACTGGTTTTTGCACAAGCCACTGACAGCTGCAGGCAAATGTTTTAGCAGAAACTTGAATAAAGTCTTTGTTTTTTAAAGCTTCAAAACTAAACCTGGCAACTTTGGTTTTCAGTAACAGAACTAAGCACATTTTAACCAGTGTCTATTTTAATGCTATGAAGGTAGGATAATTGTGTCTGACCAGGTTGTCACCATGGTCTTGGTGGTGAGCTGCTACGCTCCATGTCAGTATGTTGGGTTGCAAAGCTATATTTTTTAAAAATTTGAGCAGCTCAAAGGCTGTGCCACAATATCACCTAACTGGACATTAAAAGTATCATGATTTTTTGAAAATGCACAGGGTTGTGCTAGAGAAGTTTTTAAGTACTACGAAACAAGGGAGGGTCTTTTCAGCAACCATGGGAGACTGAAGAGGATGATGCTCTTAGCATGTAATTAAATATTAATAAGAGGGAGAGGTTGGACTTATTTTTATTCTCTAAAACATTGTTAATAGGTCTCAGTCTGGCATTGAAAACATTAGGCACATTGCTCTGTGTCTCACCTTTTTAACCTTGTTTGCATGTTTAAGTAAACACATCTTAAGGTCTTTTGTGCTTGTGATCGGTGACAAAAACAATCTGTATGTTAAATCACTGCTGGGCTTAGGAGAGGAGCATATTCTGGTTCAAATTCATCCCAGCGCAGACTGAGTAAAGCCTGATAGCCACCACCTACATTTAAACTGCATGTGGTTCAGTTGTCAAAAACAAAGGACAGGAATGTGGAGTTTATACACATCCACAAAAAATTGCAGAAACATTAAAAAAATAAATTGGATTAGGAAACAGATGAATATAATGACCTTCCTTACTCTCAATCATGTGCTGCCAGCTAAGTGTTTGAGTCTGAAAAATTGCACTAATGAAGCTATTTGAAGGCTTTTGTGGACAACTGCTTCCTCTTTGAAGATTAAATGAATGATGTTGATGTGATTAATCTTAGTACAGGGAGTGATGCAGCAGCCAGAAAATACCTTGGTGATTTTCATAATTAAACTGAATCAACATTTCAAAGAAATGCCAGTGTTATCACTTGTATATTAGAATTACATTCATTAGACAGAAGAAACAAATAATTTGAGCAAACAAGATTTTCCTTTTGGTGTACTGAGACTTCTGTCATGTCTCAGAGTATCTTACTATAAATCATCATTACGGTTTAATTTTATCCCTGCTTTTTCAGTTACTTGTTTTCTGTTTATTTTTTCTTAGCCATCCTAATGATTCACAGTTACTTGCTTCCCGATTACTTATTTCAGAATTAAATAGCTTTTCCTGGTTTTCCAGTTAAAATTGCCTGCCCAGTATAGTATTTTAAATCATTGTCACTGGCAAATGATGTGAATAGTTGCTGGTTTATGTGGATAATGGAGTCAGGCATTCCAACGATCTCTAGTTTTACAAGGATAGGACAAGCCACAGAGTGTACGAGATACAGGAGTGACCACAGTATCTGCATAAGACTGAAAATGCAAATAATATCTCACAGTGATCTGTGGAAATAACAGTTTAGGTCAGATTCTGCATGTTTAACTTGTTCCCTGAGAGTCTTACAGATTTTGGTAGGACTGTCCAAAGCAGTAGCACTTAGCAGCTGCTAAAGTGGCAGAATCTGTATTCAAATAATTAAGCAACCCGAAGTGGTCTTCAATAGTGCATATTTAAAACATTTGAATAATATATATGCATTATTTTGTAACATAAGGAACTTAAAGTATTAAAAATGTTTCCTAACATGCATGCTTAAACACATAGATAGATACGTGTAAAATCACAGATGGCAAACTTGCCAGCCTGCCAAACAATAAAAATCACTGAACATCACAAAAACAGTCAGCTGCTTCTTTAATGCAAATGAAAACGAAGGTGTAGGGTTAATGATTGTTGCATCACTACAAATTCACTGTATTACTCTTTCTATCACCACTTCAGCTTATTTGAAAGGTTTCTCTGTGACTTTTGGTAACCCTGATATTTACAGTGTACTTCTAGTCATTGCACAATCTTCCCTTTCACAGTTGCTTAATAGAAAAAAAAGAAATGACTTCTGTAGTGGAGTGGATAAAAAACTAGCTTTTCACCTTGAAGACCTCAATTTTAGTTCATTCCATAATCTGAAGTGAAATGAGCCTGGTGGTCTCTACACAATCTCTAATGGGCAATAATCAACACCACCAAGCTGAAGTTTTCCTCTATATTCACTTTAAAAGCAGCACATGGACTTGGAATGCCCACTGGTCCTAAGGAAAAGGTTTCTGTGACACTGTCTAGATATGACGTAAAGAAAACACCACCCCACCCTGTCTGGCCTTCAGTCCCTCCACCTAGCCTTGTCTTTCGACATAGCATACTCCATTTACCTCAGCTCATTCTTCCTGTCCCACCTCTGGCTTCTTTAAAGAGGAAACATTGCATTTGCTGTCATCCCATATATCCTTTTGTTTATATCTTTTGCAGTTCTTCTTTCCCCTGTGTTGTGTCCCTCAGGTTACGCGCTAGTCTGCACAGTGCTTTCTATATGGCGCAGTAAGTGATTCTCACTGTCAGAATAAATGTGATTACCACCACTACTAAGGCATCTGCAGGTGGGAGACCCCAAGGTGCATGCTGTAATTAATGACCCAAATGGGAATCTGATGGAATTCATGTGTTGACTGATTTCATATGCACATCTGTCATGCTGGGTGGCAGCTTTATATTTATCAGTCAACACAGAGTGAACCTGGTGAGCAAGGAAAATGGTTAGTGAGCTGTATGTTCATCTCATCTACCTTTAACTGTAAAAAAGACAAGTTACCTAATCTAAGCTAAGTTAGACTTTTGCTGCTGTTCATGAATACAGAGGCAGGCATTTCTGAATGGAGATTTACTTCGTATGAAGACAGCTGACTGTGATAGCTGAGCTGAATACCTCTCTGGAGGTGCCTATCCTTACCGCTGGCTTTAGCACAGACAGAAGCCCTCAGATAGTTAACCACCCTCATCCTTTGTGGCCCAGGTCTACATGGCTTTCAGGTACGTCTCAAAAGAGCTGGAGAATATAGGGAGTTTGTTCATTCTGGAATTTGTTTTGGCTGCAGATGTGTGAACATGAGACTGACTTTATAGCCATTCATGCAAAAGGAGCAACAGCAGATTGGTAGGTTGGGCTTGATGTGCTAGAAGTTTTCATTGCCTTAGCAGAGATCCACCTTGATTTCTTTGCCTTGAGGGGGAGAGGAAAGAGGAGGGGAGAGAAGTGGATAAAAAGAGGAAGTGCCCTGTTGCCCCTGCAGTCAATAGCAAAATGTATTTTGTGAGACTGTATCTTTAGCTGGTTTTTAAATTTTTTGTTACTTACGACTACTCTTAAAAGTTACTCCAATGGCCATCCCTAATCTTATTTTAGATATTCCTCTCCCTCTTCTCACTCCAGAACTTGACTTAAGGTAATGTGAACCCAGCAGAAGGCTTAGGTAAGATCAAGGGTCAAGTGTTATGTAGTGTGCACACTACTCATGTGAGGACACTAGTCTTGGTCAGGATGGTGCTGCACCATTGGGCCGGAGAGTTGGAGGTGATTTCCTGGCATGGATGCATTTAGGAAAGTAAAAGTAGCTAAGACAATTAGCCGTGGTAGGTAGCTCTTACGCAGAGGTAGTGAGGAAGCAACAACAGGCAGTGGGTGTGAGGGCAGTATTACTCTCCAAAGTTAAGCTATGCTAGCTACACAGATATGATAAATTCCTTTTGTGTAGATGCAGTTAGACTGACATCTTTCTTTACACTAGAACAAGTAATTAGGGGGTGTTTCCCTTCAGCTGGCTTTAGACACTAAAAAAGTAGGCATTGAACCTGAACTTGTTGTTCAAGGTCTCTTTGGAGTCAGTGTAAGGAGATAAACATCTCATGGGAATTCAGTCCTCCTAGGAACAGCTGCCTCATGTAGGACGGATGAATCACTCCTTGGAGGTACCTATTTCTCTTCATTTTTAGAGGGTTACAGCGAGGGAGAATTAATCCTTTTCCTCCTGTAAAATATTTATGTGATTTTGATAGTCATCTGACCATAAGAAATGCAAGCAGGAGTATATGGTACAACAGGTATCATACTCTGTGCATACACCAATATACATACATGTCCATTCATACGGCTCCTGGAGCCAGAAGCAGTAGAGGTTCTTGGACAGGCTCATTTGGGAGAGGAGCAATATCAAAACAGCTTCAGTGGAGAAAATTTAAAGGCAAAATTTGCTTCCTCTGTTGGAGAAGATTTCCAGTTCAGTAGCCCAGAGGGAAATTGGGAAACCTACATTTTCAGACTCTTGAGCAACAGACAGGTTGGAGAGGGTGGCAGTTATAGGTGAGCATTTATTAACCCTTGGCAGACTGCTGTTATAAAAAAGAAATATAATGACTATTGATTGAACAATACTATTTGTAAAAAAATATTTAATATATATGCATAGAAAGGACAAAGACTTTTAAAAACAAAATCAATGAAAATATCTTCAGAAACAGACACTTTAAAAAGGAGTTTTTAAACAAGAACATGTTCCTACTCATCAGTATTTATAAACACCATGCTCTTAAAAACAAGGAGAGGAGTAATAAGGGATATCTTTTATCTTACTTTACCCATATAATGAACATTCATATTAAACAACAAAGATACAACATACAAACCTTAACTTTCAACTATTTATTGTTAAAGTTCCTTTATGTATCACTTTTATGTATAATATACATTTTTATTTCTACCTATTTTCAAAAGTATGATAAAATAATCTACCTAAAAATATATTATTTTATAACCAGTTTGCAGTAAAATATCTATACTAGGTGTTCATCCATAATAATGTATATCTAACACAAAGATGAATAAAGTACAATACTGTTGGCTTAAGGTAGAACTATGTGTTTTTATGGTTTACTTTTCCGTATTAATACTTAATGAGTATACAGATTATTTTTTTTCCCTTTTAGAAGAGCTTTCTAGAATAGTTATAATTCAAAATTACTAGAGAACTAGATTTTAAATGTTTAACTGCAAAATGGTTTGTAATGAAATACAGATGGTTTTATTTTTTATAAGAATGGTCCTTCTTCAGTCACGCTAAGTGGTACTACTAAAATATCATTATTTCAGACATTCACATGCCTTTCACAAGTGGCAATGTGGGAGTATCAGACAGTATAGTGACAGGTGATTCTGTTGGTTAGATCAGGAGACTCAAAGAGCATGGTTACTTTTCCTACAGAGATGCCAAGTGCCATTGAAGAGGTGGTAGGGCAACCAAGTTATCTATATTGTGTATTGGCCTGGCACGTACAAAACAGGACCTTTATATTTGGCTTACCAAATTACAGCTGAGGCCAGGCATGATATCTTGTGGTATCTGGAATGGCACTAGACTCTATATTTAGGAAAAGGAGTCCCTTACTGACTTTAGACATTGATTTTATGGAGAGATGACTTGTATCCTTGAAGTTGCCCTTGTCAATGATAAAGGAAGTCTAGAGTGACTGGCCTACTCATGGGCATTTAAGCTGTAGAACTAAAGTCAAGTGAGCTGAATTTTACCTTTGAGACCCAAGTCCAAAACCTAATGGTCTAAGCTTCTGCTCAGCTGCCAGTTTATCCCAGGAAGCTCATAAAATCCTATTCATGCTCCAAATTTCATTGGGAAGTTGGGTAACTAAATTAGGATTTAGGATCATAAACTAATAGATCTCCAGCTGCAAAGCCAACCGTACAATTTTGATGCTGTACCATCTAAAAAAGGGGCCTTACTGGATTACAGGTGTCAAGTATGCCTACTAAAACACAATTGGAGTTGATCCTGTGGTTTTCTCTAAGAAAGCCTTATCATTGGAATACTTGCTCAAGATTTTGGTTCAGGACCTGCTGCAGCTTGAGGTGACTTGAACCTCATGTACTACATCCCAAGGAATATCCTATTTATTACACTGTCAGGTCAGCAGGGATTAAAGGCCTTGTGTTCTCTCCTGTTAGAGATGGACAACCACGTAACACTCATCAGTCATTGGTCACTGGGAGTGCAAAGGAACGCTAGCATAGGTGGGTTGCTTTTTGGAAATTCTTCAGAGTCTGGTCTCTTCTTTTGTTATTGTTTGTGAATTGTACTAAATAATTATATATAATAAAATAGACAAACATTTTCCTAAAAATATTGGTCACTTCACTTTCTTATTTTCTTTCTTTCCAGAAGAGAAGCTTAGCCATCAGGCTTGAGTCAAACACAGTTCCTTCTGGTCCCACAGTCTTTGTTGTGAGTTAGTAATTCCATTGTAACTGATTGCAGCCATCACTGTCACATGAAATCTACTCTTTCAAGAGGTTATCCTCAGCTAAGGACATTGGATTCTTGCTGTATTTGATCAGCTGAGTAGTTCTGAATAGTTCTCTTGGCGCTGCTGTCTGTATTGTCTGAAAACTAGATTCAATTGTCAACTTGGCTCCAGCTGCTATCTCAGATACTCTAGTTTATTCAAGATGGGGGCTCTTGAATAAGACACAGATACAAAGGGACACCCACATCTCATGTAAAGATCATACCCACGATATCCATTCTCTTAGACGACTACCTTAGTGGTATACACATACATACAGACTCCGAAATTTACACTGATACAGTTTGACGTTGAATCTTTTTCTCAAGGTTTGATTCAGTTTTCCGTACATAAGCCCCTAGTGCTATTTCAAATACCTTAGGTTTATCTGTCTGCAGAGCTGATGGACATGACACAGGATCTAAGTGAGACCTTTGTTCCTCTGCAGTGTAAGTTAAAGGGCAGCCAGAGGGCTACCCTGTGCTATCTCATACAGCTTTAGATGCCTCTGTATAGGCAACTACATTAAGCTTCTAACGTCAATGCCTAAACTTCAGAGAGAGGCAGTGATATAGCTGTGTTTTGTAGCTAATGTTTCATAACAGCTATCTTTAAGTGAGTCTGCTCCCAGCAGGTAAACTCTCTGGACTGCTCTTTGGTGCCTAGCTCTCTCCACTAATCAATTAGGAAGCCTAAGCATCCAATTTAGGCAGTCTGTGACTGCCTAATTAATGTTCTTAATTTTCCTAACTCCTAAAAAGGAATTAGGAGATGATATACTTCCTTGAGTCTGTGCCCAAGCAGCCAGTGTTTCATTATTTAAATTATCCAAGAGTCTAAAATTTGCTTCTGGACAATCTGATAATTGCCTATATCCAGGTCCACTAGATGTGTAACACATGCCTATGCAATCTTTGGATTTTAAGTTATTTTATCCAACATATTTATTATATATGCAATATGATATGAATAGGTTTAACTCCTGATATACCCTGCAGAGTTCTGTGGCCCTGTAGATTAATGGGGGATGCCAAGTCCTTCAGGATTTGTTGCATAAAAGTAGAATAGAACATATGCTTTAAGTTAAGTCTGAACTTGTTTTCATTCAAGGTAGACAATTCTGATTCAATTCATTCTATTTTGTTAGGGATTTGAAACTGCATCTCTCACCAAAATGTTCTAAGCATTAGACTAGTAGATTTTCTGGGGTTGGCTGCTCACAGCCTCTCCTTGTGAAATGTGATGTTCCACTTCACAGAGAGTGATTAAATATTCATTAAGCTAGTGAAAGAACAAGCTTCTCAGAGGACAGTAAGAGTCTGGTACTTAAGGCAGCCACCTGGGAAAAAGGGAGATCTGGATTCCAGTCACTGCTGTAATGATTACTTAGTATTAAATACATACACTGGTTCACGAACTGGAACCCAGCTTCTTCTTTCTGAGGGTGAGAGGAGTTGACTATCAAGTACTTCTCACTTTCTGTCTGTTGCAGTGATTACTTAATTATCCAGGAAAGCTCCAGCTGGGGAGAACGAGTACTCCTCTGGGAGGTGGGAGATTATAGTTCCATGTGGCAGAGAAAACTAGATGTGTACTTCTCAGGCTCTTTGTTATCCAAAAGTTATAAAAGGAAGCCCCTTTCATTAGGGAGTGAGATATTGTAACTTATGGCTTTAGAACCCCGAATCGCAAGTGGAAGAAGGCATCTCCTCTAATCCAAAAACAAGTTGCAAAGTAAGAAGGTTTAATACATATACTTAATGTCAACTTTTCCTGAAGTGCTTCCTTGCTCAGCAGGTCTTTGTGTATTTCACCTTTCCTGTAAAATTTGTAAGGAAACAGGCATCTAACTCAGGACTGCAGATTCTACTACAAAAGTACATCTTTTGGATAGATGCTGTGACATTTAATTAAAATCCCTTGCAGATCTGTCTTTTCAGGTAAAATTCTCAAAGACATTTTGCATTGCTTCCATAACTCCTCTTGAAGCCGGATTTTACTATGGATTTAAGAAAGGGCAGAACTATACCAGCAGAGATATCTTTTATATCCCACTTTCCCCATGCAGTTACAAAAGGAGAACTATTAGAGTATATATTCTGTTACATAAAGCTCTCAGGGTCATTTGCATTCTTGATACAAAGCTGGTGGATTTCTTTCTTTGTTGTTTCTTTTTTCTTTTTTTTTTTTAACACGTATGTTTCTATGCTGACAAATACAAAATGATGTACATCGATGCAAATAATTTGAACTTCTGGTATGCCTCATGGAGTTGTGTGGCTCTGATTCAGCAGCAAATGACCTAGGGAGTTTCAGGGTTTTGCTGCATGGGGTGAATCTGAGCATATGTAGCATAAGCTAAGTCTACCAACTTGCTGACTCAGGACGTGAATTACCTATGTCTGCTCAAGAAAAGTACTGGATGTTGAAAACCTCTGGCATTAGGCAGTGAGAGAAAGAAAAGCAAAATAAATGACTTGCTTATAGAACACACTGAATAATAACTTAAAAAGACCAACCAGACAAATATTTTCAATGTCACAATATGAACTAGAGGTAAATTTTTACCTGAAAAGATGAATATCCACTTTTTCTTGCCCCAGAAAGAAGCTGGAAGAATTGTTTCAGGAAAAAGAAGGGACTAGATTTGTTTTTGCATGATGATAAATCAAGTAGATGCTAAATACTCCCTTCTTGATGTTTTGCATTTTCTCCTTTCTTTCTCTTTCTCTCCTTCCTTCCTACTGATAGTCCTT
>NW_010337730.1:53986-62884 GCF_000700745.2 Antrostomus carolinensis | reverse complement strand
TTCCCCTCTATCCAACCACAGCCCTTCCAAACTCAATTGCACAAAATAATCATCAAAATCATCCTGAGATGAGAGATTTGGCTGCAAACTCATAACTACTTTTTCTGTCCCAGTAGTACAAAATATTATCCAGAACGCCATGATAGGGAAGCTAAGATTCTCTGTCTCTGGAAACAGTCTGTGAACTTTTCAGCCAGAGGAAATTTTCTGTTGGCTTGCACTTATGAAAAACTTGTTGGCTTTATTCATTTTTGTTCTTATTCACTAAAGTTTGACAACCTAAATGAAATACCTGGGCCTTGATCCTTGAATCTACTAAAAGCACAAAGAAAGGGGACTAGAAGAAAAACTATTAGACTACAGTAAGCTAGTGTGTACTCTTCCAGGCTGAAAGAGAGAAAAATTAAGGATGAGACATGGATAAGATGGGGCAAGACACACAGAAATTCTTCCTAAAACCTCTGTACTTCTCTGCTGCTAATGACCTTTTCAGCTTCAACATGCCAAGCAGCTTTCTGCACTACTTGCCTTTCTGAAAAAAAGTATAGAAGACATTTTAAATAATTCCAAATTTAGCCATGTTAAGAAAAGAGAGAGTAGTGATGAAATGAGAAACCAGCAAGCAAGCTGGTTCCTTGGTGTGGGTCAGAAGTGCTGCAGCAGACGGCTCACCCCGAGGGGGCAGCTGGTACTGTTTTGGCTGGTGTTCCACTCCAGCCCTGGCATCTGAGATACATGTTCCAATTAACCCCTAAACTGGGAAGTACTCAGGGTTGCTGCTAGGTCACATTTTAATTAAAATTCAGAACATTCTTAGAACACATGGGAAACTTCATT
The DNA here is from genome assembly GCF_000700745.2 of Antrostomus carolinensis. Classification (NCBI taxonomy): domain Eukaryota; kingdom Metazoa; phylum Chordata; class Aves; order Caprimulgiformes; family Caprimulgidae; genus Antrostomus; species Antrostomus carolinensis. The sequence continues at coordinate 62,047 of NW_010337730.1, read as the reverse complement.
AAATAATTTTGCTCATAACTATTTTACTATTGTCCTTGTTCCGCTTTCCTCCCTAAGCCTTCCTTATCTAGTCAAGAAAAGACAGGTCTCCCATCTGACAATACAGAGCCTGATCCCACCACCTGACATGCTGCTGTTCATTTTAAAGGAGTGACCATAAAGTAATTTATGAATGCCAGACTGTTCCTGTATGTGTGTGACCAAAGCAATTATATGGAAGAAAATCCATCAAGAGCTTTAAAACACCAGAGGTACCGCTTCTGTTCCTACATTTCTGTTTCAGTTTCAGGCAGTCAGCCTACCTGAGATATTCTTTCCAGATTTTAAATATGTGACACCATAAGCAACAGAAGTACCAAAAGAAGAGCTACTGATCCTCTGCAGTGCCACTAAGACAAATGGGAGTCAATAAAGATGAGTGTCAGCAGGCTAGGTGAGGTGTCCCACTCTAGCATGGAAAATGGCCAAAGAAAGATAATTAGATGCTTACTTAGGGATTCATGAGACTGCATGTTGATTTCTATGACATCAATGGCAACCAGTAGGAAAGGGGCAACAAGGGGAAAATATACATCTGAACTGCTTTCTGTTAAGTACTTATATATCAGAACTTCAGCTAGCAACAAAACTGGGTGTTTGCAGCTCTTAATGAAGAAAAGCAGGTATTCCACAGCCCTCTCAGTCTGAGGGTATGAATTTATAGATATGCATGCCTTAATTGTTGACCTCTTCAAACCAACTTCACACCTACAACCTGTCTGCTCCACTCCTGGGTGGGTACTTTAAGACCAGAATTATTGTATAACCTGGTTAAGTGCTTTAATCACTAGACTAGTATGTAAGCACAGAATGGTATGGGATGGAAGGGACCTTAAAGATCATCTAGTTCCAGCCTCCCTGAGCCATGAGCAGGGATGCCTTCCACTACATCAGGTTGCTGAAAGACTCATCTAACCTGGCCTTGAACACTTCCAGGGAGGGGGCATCCACAACTTCTCTGAGCAACCTGTTCCAGTGTCTCACCATGCTCACAGGAAAGAATTTCTTCCTAATATCTAATCTAAACCTTCTCTCTTCTAGTTTAAAGCCATTTCCCCTTGTTCTATCACTACCTGCCCTTGTAAAAAGTCCCTCCCCAGCTTTCTTGTAGGCCCTCTTCAGGTATTAGAAGGCTGTTATAAGGTCTCTCTGGAGCCTTCTCTTCTCCAGGCTGAACAGCCCCAACTCTCTCAGCCTGTCCTCATAGGAGAGGTGCTCCAGCCCTCGGATCATCCTAGTGCCTCTCCTCTGAACTTGCTCCAGTAAGTCCATGTCCTTCTTATGTTGGGGACCCCAGAACTGGACACAGTACTCCAGGTAGGGTCTCATGAGAGAGAAGCAGAGGGGGAGAATCACCTTCCTCGACCTGCTTACCACACGTCTCTTGATGCAGCCTGGGATATGGCTGACTTTCTGGGCTGTGAGAGCACATTGCCAGCTCACGTTGAGCTTCTTATTCACCAGCATCCCCATGCTCTTGATCTGCTTCTCCACCCAGCCTGTATTTGTGCTTGGAGTTGTCCTGACCCAGGCGCAGGACCTTGCACTTGGCCTTGTTGAACTTCCTGTGGTTTGCCCAGGCCCACCTCTTGAGCCTGTCAAGGTTCCTCTGGATGGCATCCCGTCCCTCCAGCGTGCTGACTGAACCACACAACTTGGTGTCATCGGCAAACTTTCTGAGGGTGCACTCAATTCCACTGTCCATATTGGCGACAAAGATTCTAAACAGTATCAGTCAATAAAATAAATCAGGAAAAAAAAGAGGTGACTTATACTTAGTACATTTGACAACAGAACCCTAAGGAAAATTGTTTTCTGCATCTTTTGTTTCCATGACTGACTTTGCCTGCATACTGTTCAAAACTGATGTAGTCAAGGGAGAAGTTTATCTTCATAAAGAACAGTGGCATAAAAATATTACAGTGACAGAAAAAGGAGGAATGATTGCTAAATTACAGAAGAGATGGAGTCTTAGTAACAACATCTCAATAGCAAACTCCTCAGCCCTGTAGCAGAAGACAGCAGAAACTAGGATGTAATAATTTTGAAAGAGTGAGAAAAATGCTAATGGGTCAATCAGAACATGGAACTGAGATTGGAGGAGAGTTTTTGGCAGATGGAATATGTGTACTCAAGTCAGAATTCAAACAGGATCGTGCTGGAACTTTTAAATACATTTATGTGCGTAGTCAATACATACAAGTTTACTGCTGTACTATCTAAGCATCTTAAAAAAAAGAGGCACCATTTAGCACTTGTTGTTAAATCTAAACAATAGTGAGATCTATGAACAGTCCATTTTTGGGACTACATGGACTTTATTTTTCTTCTGGTAATTTGCTTAATAGCACTTTCAGGCATTAGTCACTATTGCCTAGTCAGAGCTCCTAATACTCTGGAGACATTCGTGAAAGACTGAAAAATTCCAGACAGGTTTTGTGCCAAAAAAATGGTTTATAAGGGAGGAGTTATAGCCAACTGTAGTTTGACGGGGCATTTTTAATAAAAAGAAGTTTCCAGGACACAAAAATTTTAACATGCTTCTGCCAGCCAGCCACTGCTTCTAGATACCTTTAAAGTCACTGGTTTGGAGAAAAGAGGAACATTTTCTGAAAAGCCATGTTGTGTTAAAGAACAGAGAGATCTGTCAGAAAATAAATGCCCTTGTGTTCCAGCTTGTCCTCAAATATCAGAGGGGCTGGGGGCAGCTGGGCTTACATTCTGAGTGATGCCCAATTTGTCACTATCAGTCCAGTCACATTTAACATATTGAACTGTCATGGCTCTGGATGCACTAATAGTGTGGCACTACAGGCCAGTTGTGTCTGCATGAACTAGCACGGCCACTTAGTTGTGCTCAATGAGAACCCTCATGGCTGGATACACTGATAGTGCAATGCACCCCCAGCCTACTCACATTTAAATGAATTTATACAGCCGTGTTTGGTCTTGTTCAATGGGGACTATCATGACGGGATTAATGAATGGTGCAATTCATTGAAGCAACAGAGTACAGGCTCTTTCGGATTACCAGTGATAAGTACACTGTCTGCAAAAATGGGTGTAGGTACCTCTACAAACACATTAAGTTAAGAAAAAGAACTCTACAGAGATTTTCTAATTTTCCTGAGGAAGGTTTGAATCTCACTCAATAGATGTCCCTATGGGGAGAAAGAGAGGATCAGTCGGTTGACTGGTCCTAGAATTTGGCAATAGTTTGTGGTGGTTTCTTCCTGACTTCTCTGCAATGGTATCCTTCCTAATATCCTCCCTCTCTTAGGCTATTTTTATACTATTTTCTTACTTTCAGGTGGAGCTTCAGTGACTCTAGTCATATATACCTTTATTATAATTGGTGTAAATTTTCCTTGCTTTGCTTTTAAAGATATAGACTAGAGGAAATTCAGAGTGCAACTCAGTGAGGGGTGGTTGCACCTTGGAGGCAGGTAACTTTTGGGATGGAGGTGCAGTTTAGCATTATAATGACATTATAATGAGCAAAGTTCCACTGAGGACACGGTTTTGGCAAAATGATGAGAAACCACTGGCTCAGGGTAGCAATCATGTGGCTTGTTGGTTCCACGGCACCATCAAATTCCACTCTGCTGTGCACAGAGCTTGGCCGTGGTGTCTCCACTCCACTCCACCCTCCATGCTGTTTCTCTTAGAGTCAGCAACTCTAAGGTCGCAGGCTGTACCTAGGGAACTACAATGGAACAGATTTCTTGCATACCAACCGCACCCCTCCCTGAAAGTTTCCTTCACACTATACCTTCTCTTAAGATGTAGGTTTAAAGAGATTTCTAAGTCACATCCAGTAGTAATTCCATAAGCCATCACCACCCTTTTCATCAACCCAGAATATTTTCAGAATTCACTCTGTCAAACACTATTCAGAATTAATGAAAAACAGCACTGAAATTAACAGCAAATTTCACAAATGAGCACTGGAACAGGCTGCCCAGGGAGGTTGTGGAGTCTCCTTCTCTGGAGACATTCAAGACCCGCCTGGACGCCTTCCTGTGTAATTTCGTTTAGGTTCCTGCTCCGGCAGGGGGATTGGACTAGATGATCTTTCGAGGTCCCTTCCAATCCCCATCATTCTGTGATTCTGTGATTCTGTAATTTAGAAGATAGAAGAATCACAGCCTATGTTAATGAATCTCTTTTTGTTTTGAGAGTCAAAACCTAGTCCTGTAGTTCATCCTCACAAAGAAAACGAAACTATAAATGATATAGAAGCAGCTAGGCAGTAGAATTTGGGAAGTATTAGGTTGTGTACTGTCACAGTATTGTCCAGTCAGGCATAATATCCTGTCTTTATTCTATTTGCAAGTGAAAGGAAGAAAAATAAATTCAAGATAGAATAAAAAGAGATGTGGTTTCAATATATAGTGGTTATTTGTATGCACATTTATATGGTTAGCTGCATTTACCATCTAAATACCATAAGGAAAAACTGAGATAGAGGGAGAAATTAGGGACTACTATTGTTTTCCACAGTCTCAAGAAATTATGAACCAAACCTACTGACCTAGATCTTCAGGTCTTTTCTATCTTTTTTTTTTTTTCCTTTTCTTTTTTTCCTTTCTACTTTTCCTAAGTCAAATGCATTTGCACTAGACTTCAAGATTCAGCACGCCTGTCTGCTACTTTTTTTTTGCTAGGAACCTCCAGAGGCCTTTCTTTGCTTCTCCTTGGTTATCAAGTACAACAGAAACCATGTGCAAGTTCAGCTCATCACACAGTCAACAATAGCTTTCTGTAGCTTTTGATTTGTTCTCCTGGCACAGACGGTATTCAGCAGTCCGTATCCACTGGATTCAATGCTAGAGAGATTGTCATCCTGATACCTAACAGGTGGATCAATGTGACATGTTTTACCAAACCAGTGTGCAAAAATATGTTTTAATTTCAAGTTTTTGAGTAGAAGACACTGCCTCACTTTCATTTCCTGTAATGGGTTTATATGTGAAAGAAAACACTTGTCAGTTTATACCAAGATTGCAGACATGTAATGGACAAAATATATTCATGTTATTTAGGTTGGGTCTAAGGCAGCTCATTCCTGTTAAAATATTTTGGGAATGATGATGGTCAACGGAAATAGAAACTTTTATATTTTTAGTTAGGATGGGATTAGCATTGCATGCTTCTATCAGAGCTCATGGCCTAGACTCCTTTCCCAGGCAACAAACAACAACAAAAATATGCTTCTGAGGAGTGATTCTCCTCTTCTGAAAGTAGATGTCTAAATATGTCAGATGAATTGAGCTCTACAAATGTCTTGTGCTCTCTATTGCCTAAATATCCAGACAACTCTACACGTAATTGTCAACAGATAAAACAACTCAGAGTGGTTGAGAGGAACCTCACTCATATTGGATTCCTTCAGGTTCAGATTCAGGAAAGTATTCATTCTAGAAAATAACTTAAACACACCTCTGAAATGTACGGAGATACTTCAGCACTCTCATCACCTGGACCTTCTTGTACACAGCTCACATCCTCAGCTTTGTTAACCTTACACATCCACTGCTGAGACACTCTAGAGCAAATTACTTTTTAAAGGAGATGGAGTGGTCCAAAATAAAGCAGGGGAGTGCGTTAGTTGTCAAGTGGCATAGATGGTTGGGGCACTCTGACCTATTCTGCTGCTACAGGGATGAACAGTGTATTAGTTTTACAACACTACATGATCCATACATTTATATATTTGTTTGGTTTGTGTGGACAAAAAAACCTGAGGAAACTATATAAAATATTTAAAACTAACACAGTTTATTTGAACAGTAAATAAATACTTTTTGGCATAAACTGTTTCTCCTAAAACTTATGTTTCTTATGGTCCTTTGGATTTCAGCGCATTATTTTTATGTGTGTTTTGAGATTACTTCTAATTTAGTGCATACTTTGCTTATACTGAACAATAGAAAACGAAACTGTACTCCCCAAGCCGTGGGGATAAATGTAATCAGAGATACACCATCACTATTCTGGTTTCATGCATGCAGTAGTTTAAAAAATACTGAAGTGATGGTGTATCTCTGATTACATTTATCCCCACGGCTTGGGAAGTACAGTTTATTTATTTGAAGGGACTGGTCTTTGCTTGCTCGTTGCATTGTCCTCTGGATTTTGTTTGTCGCTGTTTTATTTTTTTCATTCTTCTCTGACTAACTGAAAATTGATTTCTTTCTGGGTAGGATGGCTATTTCTGTGCTGATTAGCTAAGTAATTCACTTGATATTTGAATTTTAAAAAAAATTTTCTATTGTTAGTTTGTCTTTACTATGTAGTGCTTTAATGATTCTTGATAGGCTTCGTACACATTGATTAATTCAAATAAAGAAAATGTCAGTATTTATGGTAAGAAGGAATACACATACATATATTTCCTGCATATTAGTAATCTGACTCTTTTGTTCTCTTTCTCCCTCTAAATGCAATTACATCATAAAATTGATTTTGCTCCTTTCCAACGCAGAGTTATAGTGAAAGAAAAAAATCTACAATTAATGGGAATCCTAATTACTTCTTACAAGTGAGAAACAGTTTATTTTTTAACATTTAGAAAGGTTTTTTTTTTTTTTCAGTTTGCACAGTTTGAATATTATGTAACACGAATGTCATAACTATTTTTGTTACTTGTAATCCAACCAAATAATTACTTTTCACAGTCTGAAAAAATGTTTAAACCATTATTTAGAAGCAAACCTGTGAAAATATTTTCTCGTTTCATCTGGGAGGAACTCTGTTTTGCTAGTCTGATTATAAAATAGAGATATTCAATAAAGAGCAGCAAGACACAGTGTCTCATCAACTGAAGTGAAAAATCTCATTTATCTAATCACATACTCCTATTATATTTTCATTATACCAAAGTGCATCAGTTCAACTAATGTAAGTCTGGAGGAAGTTATATAAAAATAGGTGATGAAAAAGAAAAGTTATTCACTTAATTTCTTTGCCAGGCAAGGTTTCAAGATGCCATCATATGCTGTGAGAATGGCAAGACTGCAGAGCCAGCTATAGGAGGGGCAGAAGTAGATATCTTTATCTCTAGGATGACTTATCTCCTGAGGACACTACACAAGCTACAGCCTCATCCAGAATAAATTTTCTGGAAGACTGCACATTAGATCATAATCAAGACCAAAGAGGCTTCTAAGCTGGCTGATAAGTAGTTATCTTTGCAGACCCTTACATCGGGACACAATGCTTTCTTTGCAGGTATTTACATCATTATTGACAATTCAGACCAATTTGTAACTATTCAGGGAATTCTGTGTTGGAACCTGCCAGCAGCTGTCCTCAGTCTTCCAAAATAAATAGTAATAGCTACAACCACAAGCAACACTGACCTTTATTCCTACCTTCACTTATGGTTCTCTGCCGTTAAATATCCAAGAGCACCTGGTGGTGTTGACTTCACCTGCCAAGATACCTTTTTTCTTGAGTTAAAATACCTGCTTTAACATATAGTTTGTCAAATAACTACACAAGTCAGAATGGTGGAGAAAAAGGCATGGAAAAAAGGCAATGTGAAAAAAGGAACCAATGAGTATGAGAAAATCATAGTTAATGAGTGTTTGAAATCAGACATCAGAAGTTCACAGGAAAAACACAACTGCATTCTTTAGTACCAAAAAAGTCAATTAGTAGAACTGGTTGGAAAATGAAGTTTCCATTTCACAGGAATTTTCATATTTCAGAATGTGCTTGTCTTTAAAATATGTGAAATGCTGTAATCTCAAATTATTTCCTGTCATAGAAAACCTGAAACATTTTTTATGCGGTAACTTCAAATAATCTTATTACAAATAATTACTTTGATAAAGTCAAAATGTTTTATTTATAAAAAGAATAATATTATAATCTGAAATAGGTATAACAATATTCAGAACTCCATTTTGGTTTTGATCTATTCAGAATCTTCTCGTGGATCACAAAAGAAATTTTCTAATGAAATAACTCAGAACATTTATCTCAAAAATGTTTAGATCATCTCTTAACTGACAT
>NW_010337730.1:16192-53959 GCF_000700745.2 Antrostomus carolinensis | reverse complement strand
TCCTAGATACAATAACATGCATCCACAACTTCAATTATGAATTGCATGTTTCAGATATCCCTCCATGGCAATACTCACAATCCAGCAGAGCTGGCAATATAAATCACAGGGCATAATGTAATGGAAAAGCAACTTGATAGAAAAACATCCTGTAATTTTAGCAAACAGCATGTGCACAGCTTTGGTTTATGGCATGGAGGGTGTTCAGTAAATGCTGATTAGCTTCTACACAAACTGCAGAAGCCTACTGAGTTTGACATGACATTTCCCTATATCCACAAGTGCTGTACAGAGGACTTTGGTAAAAAGCAGTAGCCAATCTTAGCTCTCATATTATGTAGTGGTGTGGATTGGGCCAGTTGACCATTTGGCTAACGAGTGTTTCTTAGATTTGGCTTAAGTAGTGAATGTCTTTGGGTTGTCCATAGAGGAGGGCATAGGAGGATTTCCCCAAATCCATTATATCCAAAGTCATATCTGTTTGACAAACAATTTCTATCATTAACTCTCACACATCTCATTTCTCTTTTCCTCCTAAAGTTTTTTCTCAAATTCTTATGTTAGGTTAAATGCTGAGCTTGCCAAAGTCTCAGGAACCAAACCACTATCATAAAAAAAAAAAGGGACAAGGTGTTAATGAAAGTCAGTGAAGGAACCGCACCTCCATACAGTTACTGGGGTGAGGCTTTTGGGAATGCAGTGGCTGACTGTGTTGTTCTCAGTGTGATATCTTCTAATGGCACTCAATAAGAAATATTGAAACACTATTTTAACAAGTTTCTGTGCAAATATTTTACCTTCCCAAGGGCCTCTAGACATCCCTTTCCAGGATGAAATTGCAGGTGACAGTGAGTTTCTAGGTGAAATCTTTGCATACAAGGTGACACATCTCTTCAGAAAAGAGAGATCATGCTACTGAGTAATCAGAGGATTGTGGTACCCTCCCTGAAGTTGTGGATTGAAATTCCTCGAAGCAAAAGACATTACCCATGTCTTGTACAACATGGGTAACCGCTTCACAAAAGTCACCATTACTCATCTTCTTCCTGTATTTCATAGGGAGCCAAACTTTTAAAATGTGTTAAAGGTCTGAAATGAATACTGCACAGCAGGGAGGCACTTCTGCAATGGGAAAGAGAAGTAAGTGTTCCTGGGCAACCTTGAATGCCAGCAAGTGGGAACATGATGGGTAGGAAGGGTTTTCAGGATCAACCAGGTTTTAAACAGGGATCCTAAAGATACAACTTTTGGATTTAAATGCATAATATAATAGTTAAAAACTTAAACGTCATCTAAATATCTTTGTGAATCTCTTCCTTACTCCCTCTACCATTGTTTTATGTTCCCATGTGTTCTTCGTGACTAGATTAAGTATCGTTATTCTCTTTATAAATGAGATCACAGTATGCCCACTTTTGAGGAGATTTGCTTGTCTTTTGTCCATAATGTATGTGCTGCTTGGTCACAGTTTAATTTTTTCTTTTGTGACACTGTAATACAGGCTACAGATTGCAAGATCCGTTTGTGTACCTATGTCACCCTACAAAGTCAGGCAGTCACAAAGTGCTCTCCACTGACTGTCAAAACTGCTTCCAGATTAACTTTCTTTAACACTGAATCTGCCATGTTTTTCTGAATAAATTGACATTTGGAAAGAAAAAGGAAAAAAAAAGGAAAAAGAAAAAGACTTGCTGGAATTCAGAGGTGTCCTCATCCTCTTTGAATGTTAGTGATTAAAATGGAATATAAAGTTATTCTTGCTGCAAACCCTGTTTGAAATGGTTCTCAAGAGTTTGTGACCAGCTTCAGTCTTTGAGGTATTTAATAAAAATAACTAACTGAAAATCTTCATAGTCAGATTTGAGTAAAGCCAATCCTCAATGGGTACACTCAGAATTGTGTGTTTAATCTGAATATGCTTCAGGTCACTGCTCAGAGTTGTCCTTTATAAGAGTACTTCTTCCAGTTTCCTTTTCTAGTAGGTATAGAAATTTTTTCCAGTGCCTGGAAACATATGATCTCATAGGCAGCTTCAAAGTAAATAACCTTTTCTATGTCAGATGCTTTGCCTTATTTAGTTCTCCAGTCAACTCTACTATTTTTTAATACAAATTTAGTTAATGGTGCTTTGTCTGAAAAGATTATCTTGCCCCCCAAAATCTTTCCTGTTCTACTTTGCTTCACTTTTGTTTTCAAACCAGTCATTTGTAGAATGATTTGTATTTTGTAGGATCTGTCTTGACACCCCTTTCTGATAGATTTTTCATCAAACATGAGAGATCTTATGGAAATGACACTTGACTTTATGCACTTTCCATTTCTTATCACTGACATACTGTGCAACTCATACAAGCCAGCACATTCTCAATCTGTGATGCCCAACTGAGATTATCATCTTCGTACAACTTGTTAATGTCAGTGGCATTTAGAAGTCCATGCACTGAGCAACGAAATAATTCAGATGCAGAGAGAATCCCCCAAAAAAGCATTTGAAAAGAGCGCCTGCAGACAAAAAATGTTAAACATCTACTGTCATGAAACTTCCCATTTAAGGGGGTTTTGCAAACAGAGCTGATGCTCCCAGAACAAGAGTAGGGGCATTGGCCAGCTCTCTCGGGATGGCTGGGCTAGTTAAGATTACATAACACTTTCAGCATCATGTTGGTTCTCAGTTCCAGATGCTTTACCTGTGACCATACAAACCCACCTTTAAAAAGTGTATATTCATTATTTTGATTCTTCAGCTTTCTACTTAGTGCTATGTACTGCCACTTATTTTTTGCCTTATTCTATCCCACTGGTGCTCTAAAAGCTATCCATTTGTTGGAAAATAGGCTTTACCCTAAGAAAGAAGGAAGCTTTGGCTCTCTTCTGTTTTACCCCTTTTATGATACTCCGGTGGTGAAAAGGCAGAAGAGATCCATAGGATATAGAGTTTGCCCTTAAGAGTTTTCTCAAGAAAAGACAACTTAGCTTCAAGTACTTTTATTTTATTCTTTTTTTTTTTTCATAGTGGGGAATCTGTTTGTCTAAATTCAGCTTTTTACCTTAAGCCTGGATTGTACATAAAAGCACAGCCTGCATTTACTGTGCACCAAATTTTGAAGAGGATATAACAATGTTTTATATAACAATGTTTTAAACTGAAGGGTGATAATTTGACTTCACAGCTACTTCAAACATGTGAGGGGAAATTCATGTTAATATGTGTACAAAATACCTTGCAATTTTGTAGATGGTTTCTTGTAAAATGAAATATCTTACTTTAGGTATTTTATCACACAAAATAGTGGGTGTGTGATGACTGTAGGTGTCACCCCACCCCAAAGGTATTTTAGAGTTTTTGTTGACCTGAATGTCTCCTCTGGTAGGTGTGTAGCTTTAGGGTTGTACTAGGCACCACTTGTGACCATGAAGTATAGACAATATTAAATAAGAGCATGCTTGAAAAATTGACTTTTCTACACTTGCAACATAGTCTGAAAGTCATTATGAAAAATTTTATTTTGTTAGAATACAGACTGACTGGTATTTTTCTTGAAACAACATTATGCAAATAGGTCTTGTTGCTGTCTAATATCCAAAAGCCCCAAACAAACTTTGACAGTCCTTGAAGCATACCTGCATTAAGCAATCAGATTTATCTGACTACCACTAATCACAGCTGTTACCGCTGAGCGATGCAGTACAATGCAGAACAAATATAAGCTTTAGTCCTGGAAACGATATACCCATATTAGAGCACTATGGCACTTTAAACAAAAAGTCTTCCTTTTCTGCAGGGCTAATTAGTATAGTTCAGCATTGTGCTCCTGTGATCATAGTGCTTCATGTCATAGGGCTATCAAGTCTTTTCTTATGTATTGGTCTCTATACTGTAAACATATGCAGTCAATAACTAGGCTATTACTTATTAACAAGATACAGAGTACTAAATCCAAGGAGGTTTCCTGTCAGATTCAGTCTCTCTTTTTGGGTTATCTGTTGTTGGAAATGCCTTTCACTTGAATTTTTACTGCTTAAGACTGTGTTTCACTGGGGTATTGGAGTCTGTCGTAGCCTAAGCTCCCTGCTGCTTGTAAGTCCTGTTTTTCTTTCTGTGCAATGTTGCTGCTCACCTTATGCCACCACAGATGCTCACTGCGTCTTCAGCGAGCTGACTAATCTCATCAACTCTCTGAAAACTATCCCATCATGACACAACAATGACATCAACAAGTAGTTAGCTTCTGGTAGGCCACCAAACTGGATCAGTCAGACAAGAGACAGGTTTAGAGAAAGGGAGAGAGAAGGAGCATGTAGTTGTCACCAGGAGAGAAGGAATGTAGGAACAAGAAGGGGTGACTGGGAGCATCTCCCTCTGTTTGGGTGACACTGTTAGATGAGACCAATTGCTTGAGAAGCCAAGACCTAAGCAGGTAAATTAAGTGAACCCCAGGCTAAAAATATTTTCCTAACTGTGCAAAGCCTACAAGTGCAAAAGCCATGGTTCTTTGCTACTATTCTCTGTCCTTTGTGCTGGGCAACCCTCCTGGAAATCACAGCTCTTGAATTATGAGTGCATTAAATCAGATCTTCAGATGATCCATTTAAAAGAAAATGTGTCTAAAAGTGACCACCTTCCCCCTAGCATTTTAAAATAAATGGACAAAATTTTCCATACTATAAAAGCGATTGAAAAGTCAACTGTGAGGGAGGTGCTCTCCACTATGGAGACAAAAGGAAAGGGATAAGATGGACTGAGCAGAAAGTCAGCAGGCCAAGTCTGGAGATGCAACTATGGATAATTTTTCTAATATAAGAAAAACCATAGGAGAGTATTTTTGTGATAAGAAATGAAGATTTGGGGAATTTATGGAAGACTAAAACCTATACAGTAAATGATGGCCTTGTCTAAAAAGCAGTATTTTTATCTCTGACTATGCGTAACTGTAGTATTTAATGTACATAAATATTTGATGATTAACTTTGGTTAAGAGCTATGCTATCTCTGTTCATATCATAAATTCAAGCTCTAAAGCAATAGCTTGGACAAAACACTAAGGATTCAATTGTGCCTTGAAGGCACGGTGCCACATTGGGGATAATGCAGAGGCACATCACCTCAGCAAGATCTCCAGGAGGGGTTGTGCCTCAGGCATGCACTCTGCTTCCTGGAGCTCCTGGGGAATGCAGCTAATGTACTCCACTTACATGGGGTGCAGCATGTACTCCACTCCAAATGCAGGAGGCTCTTCTGGCCTCAGAAGATCCACCTGGAGCCTGAGACCCTTTAGCTTCCTGAGCCTGCCTCACTTTCTGTGAGATAACTGTACCAACAAAGGCCCTAGTAGCATTTTTAAAGGAGCCACCATAAAGTCAAATGGTTGCTCCTCCTCTGTACTTAGCTTACAGGAATGTTGTTTGTGGCAACTCTTTAACAATGCAGCTGGCAGACCATCGTGGGGATCTTTCAGTTTAGCCTGTCTTTTAGAGTGTCTCAAGAGCACATTTGTATACTGTTGGGATAGGTTCACCACTCTGCGTAGTAGAAGGGCAGGTGTTTATTTGCAGGCAGCCTGAAAGAGAAAATTTCAATGATGTGTCTTAAAATTCATCTGGTCTGCATTGTGTCCCAGGCCCTCAGCTCAGGTGCAGTATAGAGGCTGATGGAAATACCATCTACCAAGAAGAGTATAGGGACTGTAATGAAGTCTGCTCCTTGCCAGGGAAGTAGTGAGCAGAGGGGTTCATGCTCTCTGTTCTGCAGATCTGAACACAAAATCTCAACCTAAGTCCATGAAAATAGCTTGCAATGTTTGTATATTTAATGTTATACAGAGGTGACTTAAAAAATATTTTTTTAAAGGGAATAAAAGTTTGTATGTGAGTGACTCATAATTTGTGTAGTACAGTAAGACACTAGCAAATGTAAGAATTAATATACTGATGGATAAAATCAGAACTCATTATTTGCTTGCTGTTTAAAATGTACCAAGGATGTCAGACACTCCATATTTTTGTCTGTTCATAATGTGCTTTCTTTTAGTCTTTGTTCTGCGAGCTCTTCATTTGTGCATGAGGTTTGATGCTGCTATTTTGTAGGGCTGCAAGGGTGATCTAGTTGTGGATGGGTGACTTCAGTGGATTACTGTGATTATAGTATCCTCCCAGATAGTTGCATAGCTCGTTCTTAAATCCATTCTCCCCTAGGGTATCTATTCTACTGTTTATTATCCTCATTGTTAGAAAATGACTAATGACTAACTTGAACCTTATGGCAACAACCTAACCACTATGGTTGTAGAGAACAGATTATTTGTTCTCTTTCAGATAATTTTACTTAAAAAAAAATACAGAAAATGTCATCCTACCACCTCTCATAACTTCTCTAGACTGGAAAACCTGATTATGTCAACCTTTTCCTGGAGTCTGTTTTCTTGCACTCTGATCATCTATGTGCTTTGAACTCCTTCCAAATGTGCATTTTCACTGAAGTGCACTGACCACAGTAATGCAGTTGAAGAGCTACCAATGCTGAATAAAATGGATTGATTTGGGTTGTATGTAGTCTAATCACACTCCTTGTTGTAGTGGAGCCTGCTAATCATTACATCGCCTTGTCCAGGATTTGGTGTTGTAGATAAGGCTGTAGAAAGAATGTCTCTTTTAGGTAGGACCCCAATTAACAGGGGGAAAGCTCACTGGAAATCTGATGGTGGAATATAACTTTGGGTGAAAGGGAATCACAAGTTCATCGCACTGAGAACAAGGAGGAGTAAGAACAGCAGAGTAGGCATAATGGACTTCAAAAAAGCACTCTTCAACAGCTGAGGGAACTGGTAAGTAGGGTCCCTTGGGAAGATAATATAAAGGAATTCAGGAGACCTGGCAGTTATTGAAAGAGACTGTATTAAAGGCACAAAGCAAAGTATTCTGATGCGAAGGAGAGCTTGGAAGGATAGCAAGAGACAATGTGGCTGAATCAGGAACTCTTTAAGGACTAAAGAATGAAAACCAAGGAGGTATATTAAAAGTGGAAACAAGGACAGCTGAGTAAGGTTGTGCATAGAGGATAATAGCACAAACATGTAGGGATGAACTCAGGAAAGCAGAAATGCAAAATGACTTACAACTACCAAGGGACATGAATGGCAACCAGACAAGATTCTAGAAATACATTAAGAGGGAATAGAGGGAAAGCAAGAAAAGGTATATCAGTTCAGTACTGAAGAGGGAAGGAATGTGAATAACAGAAGGCACAGAGAAAGTACTTTTTTTCCCCGCTTCCAAATTAACAAAACTAAATTAAAAGGAGTTAGCATAGCATGTCAGCAGAGCCTGATGAAATACCCCCTGAAATTTTTAGGATGTTAGCTGAAGCAGCTGCTGAACTCTCTCTTTTGTAAATTAATGGAAGTTAAGTGAGATTGGAAGAAGGGGACATAGGCTATGTCTAAATCAGCAAATAGTGCAACACAGTCGGAGTGGTTATGTAAAGGTAGAGTTGGTGTGGAAGACCTTAAGGCCACATAATGCCTTTCTTCATACTGGCTTTCATTTGGTCCCATGCAGCACATACAGTTGGCTTTTGGTGAGCATTTTCCAGTTTATTTTAATCCAGAAGGAACTGAAAGGGTGAACTAAAGCATGAGGAACATCAGGAGATTTACTTCAGAGGCATACCTTTGATTTGAACTGAAATGGTAATGTAAGTGTACTTATTTAGAACTAAACTGAGGGTAAAAATTAGGGAAATACAGACAAGTTTGTCTGTCTTCAATAGCAAGCTGTTCTATCTTCATTTTAAATTGAAAAATAGAAAAAAAACCCCAAACCAACCCAGTGTATGATGTAATGATAGGTTATAAGTATGTGACACAATTTAATTCGGATTAATCTGAAAAATTTTACGGAGGACTTTCATGAGCAAATTGGAGAAATAGTTGAATGAAATCACTGTTACACTTGTGTGTGAGAGGTGGAAAACTGCTCAAAATGAGGATGAACTGCACTGTGAAAACATTTCAAAAAGGATCCTGCAAAAGTCTGTACTGAGCAGGATTTGGATTAATGACTTGGATGATGGAAGTGAAACTACATTTGTACATTTTGTTCATGACACTAAACTTAGGACTTCTACGTAAGTGAGAAGTGAGACAGGATCTAATTGTATTAGATCAGAATTCAAAATGTTCTTGCTATATTAAAAATATATTTGACCCTAAATCAACAAGACAGAGTTGTGTAAGAATCTCCAAAAAAAAAAAAAAAAAAAAAGCTCAAGAGCACACAAACAACACAGGAAATATCTAGACAGGCAGCAGCACTGCAGAAATAGAACTGAGATGGCAGTAGGCTCTTGTGAAATAGAGGAAAATGTCATTCTCAGATGTGTTAACAGGAGTGTCATATATAAAATAGGAAGATAACTATTTTGCATTGCAGGTGAAGCCTCAGGGGAAGTCTACGCTTAGTTTTGGGCTCAATGCTTAAACAAAGACATAGAAAAAATGTAAGATTCCACCCAAGAACAAGTATGACATGATATTTAAGAAAATTAAGGTCTAATGAAAGGCTGAATAAATCAATCATCTTTAGGTTAAAAAGAAAGGGAAGATGAAGTACATGAAAACATGGATATTTCCCAAGTTTGAGTTGCCTCTTCACTGCGATCTAACCAGAAAAAACAGAGGACAGTGGGAGTAAATGAGAATGTCTCTCTTTGTCACATACTTGGTGATACCAAACTAACAGTTGTAGCTTGAATCAAGTGAAAGGTTTTTTGCTAAGTAAACTAAACAGGAAAACAAGGTTTATTCTAGTGTCCTGGTTTTGCTAGGATAGAGTTACACAAAAAGTTACAAGAGTATAAAGTTAGAATTATCTGTCAGGCCTTGGATACTCTTGGGAATCTCAACCCTAGCAAGCATCTATGTTTGGGCATCTGAACTGAGACCTTTGAGTCTATGTATTTATTCTTATTTTAAGTGTCATGGCAAACAGATTAGAGAAAATTATTATCACATCTGGGTAAGAGCAGTGATTCTGATCACAGAATGAAATGCATCTCAAACAGGCAAATAGAGTAGGAAGTCTACAATATACAATCACTATTATTTAGGATATCATTTGTTTGCTCTCATTACTGTAAAATATCTTCTTCAAACACCTCATAAGGAAAATTCCTGCTCCCAAACATTTACAGCCCAAATAGATGTGAGGAAGAAGAAGAAAAGCAACAGGTAACTTTGACACAATTATGCACACAAGCCACATAATTCACTTTGGATTTGGGATGTGTTTACTTCAGATTACCTCACCAAAGGAATCAGTTGAATGCATTACCAATGTCCTTTGTGCTAAGTCTTATTGCTTAATAACATTTTAGCTGCACTTTATATATTGAAGACACACAATATTCCTGTCTCTTTCTACATATATTTGGAGAACATACCTAATTTTCCATAGATTTTTAAAGCTGTAAATTTTTAAGGTAAAATCATTCAGTGTAACCTCCAGAGAGTGAAACCATGGTTTTAATAAATTTCAAAAATTACTCTATGCTTTTATTTTGTAAGGCCTCTTGAGCAGGACACTTATCCTGCTCATTGTTCTGACTTTCAGTTCTCCCTTTTTTCCTTGCCAATTTAGCTTGGATCTTGCGTGCCAACCGATTTGCCTGACTGGATTGTGTTTTGCTGCATAGTTTTCCTCTCTGGAGCTTATTGTTGTTGTTGACAGCAGTGAATTTCCCCCATTATAAGCAGCTCATACCTGCCACTGAGCCCTACCAGCTACATCTGTCTTCCAGCCAGGGCCCCATCAGCTCCTAGAGCCAGGAGATGTAAGAAGGCAGACAGTGGTGGCCAGAAAGAGAGACAATGACTTCATTGCTCTCACTCTAAACAACAGCGTGAAGGGAGCTGTTTGCTTAGATTATTCTTTTTATTATTTAACTTTCAGTCTTGTCCCATTAAAAGATAAATCCCCAAGAGGTGAGAGATCCTACTGTGGAGTTACTTGTAACTCCGACCCTAAACTGTTTCCACACCTCAGGAGGTACTATTGCACCTAGAGCTCTGTGCCGGTAGTCACCCTAAACATGGTCCATCACTGTTACCCAACATACTTATCCATTTGTGAACCCTATGTGAAAAATCCATTTCAAACACAATTTCAATACAAGGAAATATAAGGAAAAAAATGAGGTAACTTTGTGATTTTAGGTACAACCCTTCAGGTTCACTATGGGCACATTCTTATGGGGACAAGGTATTTGACCCAGAGCACTGCAAAAAGGCATATTTAATGTAAGAGTATATGAAAGAAATGATGCAGCAGGCAACATGAAGTTTGTTGAGCTTAATTATGGTACATATCCTTATATGCGATAAACTAACAAATGGACAAGACAGAAGGGGAACTTCATGGCCAAACTGATGGGAAAAGGTTGTGCAGCAGTATTTGTAGGTACAGAAGAAAAGTAGGGAAAAAAGCCATGTGTCTGAAGGTTACATACCCTATGAGACCTTAAGGAGAACAGAGTTTACATGTAATGTTGTTAAAGTTGCCCTCTAATGAAGCTTGAAACCATGCCTACTATAACCTCTTGATCTAAGAAATACAAAAGTACAAGTACTTAAGCATGGTGTGAATGCATGTTTTCCTTTTATAGACAGCTTTGTATAGACTGTTTTAAACAACTATACAAAAATAAACATTCTATAAAAGGACATTATTATTTTTTTAAACCAGTAGGTAGGAGGAAGTAATGAGACATACTGGATCTGATTATCAAGCATATTACTAAAACGGTTGTAAGACTTTATTCATAAATGTCATTTTAAAATTATTTCAGATGAGTATAAATGTCTGTGAAATTACTGTTTTCACCTAGCCTCCTTCAGTATTAATAAAAGAGAATGTTAACATAAGAAAAATGTGGTAGTTCTCAGAGTAGTAACAGAAGTTTGGTAATGTACCAACTTTTCAGTAAATTATATCGATAATTTAGAGTCTAGTGTTGCTTACCTTAATGTACTTCTACATATTTTATGTAGGGTTTTACCAAGAGATCAGCTTCACATGAAGAAGAAAAAAAAATCTGGCTCTCCAGATTCAAACCTACTAGTATAATTTCCTCAATGAAATATATCGGTCCTGAAAGTCAGCTTCCACTAATGTGCTCACTGCAACATTATCGGTGGTAATATACTTAATTAGTGAATTTTATATAAGATTTATTTTATTCACAGTAGCTTGGTCTGAAAAAATCCTTCATTCCAATTTGTTTAATAGGTAGACTATAGAAACTACATTAATATTACATCCATGAGCAAAGAGATTACCCCACAGTTAATGATTCCCCTGGGTTGGTCTTTTCTGACAAAGGCTCAGAGCCAAAAAGTTCTAATTTTTTTCTTCCTTCTGAAATAATGAAACATTGCTAAGTAAAAAATCAAGTGTTGTGTTCTTTTTGTAACATCTGGGTTCTGAAAAAGTGAGAACTAATGAAATTAAACTAATCCCTGAAACAAATGTGGCTCTGCACTGTATTGACAAAAAGCTGTTTTAAAGTAAAAAAAAAAAAAAAAAAAAAAAGACTTCAAAGGCTGTTGGTATGTCTGCCAAATGACTCATAAAACATCTAGAATTGATTTAGGTCAGGGGAAGAATTAAACATCTTAAAGGATGCTGCAAGGAGAGTTTTTAAGTCAAACAGTGGTGTCTCTTGGTGCATTACTTGTGCACATGAAAGATTTGACAGTTGCCCACTAGTGTTTCAATGGTTTCCACAGCTTGTGGTTCAGAAGATCTGCTTTGCTTCTGCCTTTGCTTCACAAGGTCTGGAAGTAATATCTGTTACTACAACATAATTTTCTTGCCACTTTTCTAGCCCTTCTGTGGGGCAGGAGAGTGAAAGTTTGGCGCTCTACCTGCTGCAGACCTAGACCAGCAGCTGAAGAGGAATACTGTGGAGAGAAAAAGGAGGAGTGATTTGAAAAGGCTGTACTTGATGATCTTCCAGAAAGGCTTGAAGTATACTCTTATCCAGCCACAGGATTTCAGGGAGGGAGATAAACATTGCTGGGTGCAATAAAAGATTTCAGTAGAAAAGAAGAAGTGAGAGCTATACTGATCTTGGACATTTGGCTACTTTTAGGGATATCAATACGAGTGCATACAGAGATTATACCTTAACAGGAGACAAGCAGGTGTTTTTGCCATCAGAAAGCAATTCATCCCAGTGTAAGATGTCTAGATAGATGAGATAAATTTCTCTCTGCAACTGCATGCTGTCCTTCACTTGCTGTAGAGACAGCTTAAACAAAATGTCTAACTTTTAATAAAAAGCAGGAAATGCTGGCCTCAGAGTCTGAAAAAATGTGTTCTTCCTGACAAGAAATACATCTTAAAAATATTTAACATTCAGCCTCTTTGAATTTCTTTCCTTTGCTCTCTAATTCCTGGATCTGCCAGAGGTACATTTTTATTCTCATTGGCTAGGCTTATCCTAAATTCAACAGGGCCGAGGCTCAGACTCGAAGAGCAGTACTGGTTAGTCCCTATCAATCATGATCGTGGACTTTATGTGGATTTGGCCTGTGCTGACCTGCCCTTCTTTGACAATGTCTAGGCATGGTTTGGGACCATAGGCAGGAGCCTCTCCCCAGAAATCAGTGTGGCACCTTGGCTGGTTATCTGGATACAAGCAGTGCCATGCCAAGGCCAGAGAATGGGTCTGCCCTGGTTTTAGTTTTAGTTAGTTTTACACATACAGTTTTTGAACCACATTTGTTTCCCCCTTGCTGGAAAGGATGCTAAAACACAACACTTGATTTTTCACTTTTTCTACAGAAAAGAATAACATTATCTTTTTAAATTTCCTTCTGTTTCATATTTTAACTCATTGAATAATAGTAAAATCCCTATTGCTTTATAATAGACATCATAAGTGGCTTTTGCAATTGATTAAGTACCTCAGCTTCACTCCCGTGTTAATCAATTGCAGCATATGGTTATTGCTTCACATACTGCTGCAGTGGAGTGCATCATTTACCATTCAAAAACTTCAACCCAACCGTGTCTGCCATTTTGGTTCTAGACAACTTCGTTTATGGTCGTGTTTTCCAGGACTATGGAACAAGAATCATAACGTGTTTTGTGATCATGGGAATACGGAAAACAGAAGTAAAATGCATAGTGACCTACTTTTATGAAAATAATTGGAGCATATCACATATGTTTGTAACATAGAAAGCATATTAATATTTATGAGGAAGTACCTTTACTTTTGAGATAAATTAAAAAAAAATTTTTTTTTTTTTTCATGGACCAGGTCTCTGATTTAAAAGCAAACTATGTCAATTCTAATTAAACTAATTCTAGTTTAAAAAGTTGCTTCAGTTTAACTGTAATATGTTTAACTGAGAGTAAAAGTCTCATCTAATTTCTTCCATAATATCTTGATGAAAAGTTAAATGTCAAAGAAACCTGAAACTATCAAAAATTTTATTTTCCATAAGTTTTCACTTTAATGTCTTCAAAATCTTTAAAATAGTGATGATTTGAGTTCCATAGTCAAAACATTTCTTTTGTAAAGAAACATGAATCAGAATATAATTTTTAAGCTTAACCATGTTTATATGCATGAGTGATTATTGCATAAGGAGATTAATAATAAATCACAGAGAGATTTATAAATAAGTTATCCATGGGAAACTGAGCTAGTGCTGCTAATTTACTCCTTTACTTTGTACACATTGGATTGTCATTAAACTGTTCAGTTATAAGCTATTTAGTGTTTAATTCCATATATTGCCATTTTATGAATTTAGGTAATAGATGTGGTGAGCTGCATAGCTACTGTTTACTGGCCTGCATGCCAATAGCTTTACTTAGGAGATGCACTGAAGCTATCCCCACCTGAGAAGAGGTATATCTATCTATCTCTCTATCTATCTATATGTGCTTACTGTCAATCAGATTCTTGCCTTGACTTGAGCTGAAGTTCCATTAAACCTCAAGTCAGTAGCTACACACTGCCTAGGACTACCATTTGTCAGCTACTATTGGCAACCTCATTAGATTTCTACATGGGAAAAATACATTTTTTCACTATAAATAGAATGTGAGGTGCCCTAATTATGTGGAAGGATGTGATGCGAATTACTAGAGTGGTCATATGTGGTCTCTAGTTAAAGACATTATACATCAGCATTAGGTCTAAATCAAAACAATCTTTCAATCTGTTTTTGTGAGCATTTTTTGACCAAATGCTCATCCTGCTCATTTCTTTGAAGGTATTTGTTATTAGGAAAGTTTAAAACCAGATACAAATAAAATGATGAAATTGACTGTTACGTAAATCATACTACACAGCTGTTTTATGATCCTATCGGTCTGAGAAAGGGAGAGAGAGAAGACAGAAAGGCTTTTTGAATCTAACCTTACATAGTCCATCTGTTGTAGCATATGACAAGAAGTCAAGCATCTGAACTTTTAGGAGCCATTATGGATCTTCGGTATGGATCTGGCTCTCATCGTACAGCCAGTGTTGATACTTCCACTGTTTGCACTGATTGACTGTTGTGTCATATTATCCCTGGCCTTTCCGACTCCCTCACTTCAGGGGATATCAACACTAGTAATCGTCAGGCAGAGCTCAATTGATTATCTTCAGAATTTTCTCTGGCTATTGACCATAATGGAAAAAAAAAAAAATGTGCCTCTGAATTATTCAGAATGAAAACATACACAGAAGAAATCAATAAGGCACATCTGATATTAAAGACAAATTAAAGCAGGCAGTATAACATGTCTTGGGGCACCTGCTACATAGGAAGAAGAAAGTATTTTAGAGGTGAAGAAGACTGTTTTCCTGCTTTCCTTTCATTCTTTTGTGAGTACTGTATTTTAACTGTCAAAATTAACATCTTCATGAATCAGGACATTAAAGGTTTCTTTCCAACTTGTTCTTTGTAAACATTAGAATTTAACTTCAGACTCTAGCACAATAATTCCTTCTTTGTATCCCCACAGTCTTTTTAACTTAAATGTAACATGTCATGCTGGAGGCATAAAATTATAGAAAAATGTTCAGGTCAGAAAAATCACATTAACAAATATCTAGAGCTAGGCACTAAGCCTCTGAAGACTTTGAAAGTGCCAGAGATTAAACTAGTGATAAAAGATGTGCCTCTCAGAAATATCTAATATGTTAGTGGTGGGAAAATGTCTCCGATATGAATCACATATATGATTTTTAAAAATCTGTGAAAGAGGAATGACTTGTTTTTTTGGGACAGTATTGCTGAGGAGTCATGTAAGTTTTTACTCTGAGTTTCTGATTCAAGACAAATTACATGGGAAATGTGATGTAGTGGGTGTCATGTAACCTAGCTGGTTTTCCATTGTTAAGATTAAAGATTTGGCATTATTAGAATAATCTGATTACAAATCTGCTATGAATGTGGTAAATTTCTCAGCAAGGACTGTAAAAAGATATGCCCTACCTGTGGTTTGAAGCAATCAAGAGAACACAACACAACACTAGTGACAATGAGCAGCGTTAAATCCTAAGCTGAACATTTGTAGCATTCACTTGGAAATCTGTACCGGGACCCGACTCCTTGTTTCACAGAATAATGCCTTTTAAAAATATGATTCCACTGTCTTCTTTGCAGTAATTTTTCATTTACATGGGATTGAAAGATGCAATCAAAATAAAAAAAAAATTACAAAGGAAATGTAAGCAATATAAAAACATCTTCTAAGGAATCAGAGTCCTTTCCTAAAAGTATGAAAGAAGGGTAATTGCTGCTGTATAATTAATGCTCACAGGAAAGAGAGTCATATCCAGGATGATACAACAACCCCCCCAGAATGAGAGCATCGATGACTGAGTGGTCTTTCAAAGAACTTGCACCACTGGAATTTGTTTCCACTCTTTGTTAAAATTCATACAGGCTGTTGAACCCTATAAAACTAAATGGGTTTTTTTTATTCAGGCTTTTAGGGGGTGGAGTAAAATATAAAAGGAGCTGAAGCTGGTGTGTAAAAGGAGAAACCTGAGTGATTTCTGCTATTAGTTTGTCTGGAAAATGTGAATAGGCTTAAGCTGTTAATATCAGTGCATTTTTACTGCAAGAGGTAGGATTTCTAAAAATATAAATTATTGAGAGATGCATATAAAATATTTAAAACTACTTAATGTGTTAGGTGCCCAAGTTCTCTTGATCTCAATGGAAAATAGGCACCTAAGCTGCTTAGCTGTTTAGAAAAATAATTTTGGTATACCATCCTCCCATGTAAACATCTAAATACAACTGAAAGTCTGGCTAAAATGCACAATGAGCAGTAGAGGGATTGTACACCATGGCTGGGATTCTTCTTGTCTAATTTTACACACTAGTCAGAAATCTGGGAGAGCTTTTAAAAACAGAAGTCTTTAGTGCCATCAGAGATATTATAGGATATGTGGGACAATTCCATAAGATAGCCAGATATGATAGGACCTGAAGAAAACTTATGCCTTCCTGAAACTGCAAGTTGAGAGTAGAAAGGAGAGCCTGGGTTATTTCAGAGGGGACCAGATAGGTATGTTCAGGCATGACCCTCATGCTGAGGCATCTAGCATAACTTAATCTGTATGGCTCTGCTCATGTTTCCAGATCAGAGAGCATTTCTGAGGTCCTGAATCTGGCAGTGTCCATGTGGTGTGGCACCTCATCATTGTTGAGGTTTGCCAAGGAAACTTGTGACCACTGGTTGAACAGGAACTGTGGAGAGCTATCACAGGTAAGCTTGAGCATGGCCCAGGACAATCACCTAAATCTCTTCAGGGCACTCACTTAAATCGCTTCACTGGCAGGACCACAGACAGTCAGCTGGGACTTGTAAAATGTGAGAAAAATGATAAATAAATATGTCTTGGAAAGCTGGACTAGGTTTCACACTTAAATTGAAAAGGTTGAATTTCCTACTAATTTGATGCTTATGAAACCACAAATTGTAATAGTGGCTGATGCTGAACAGTAACTAAAACAATGTTTAGGAGAGTCTGTTCTGCTTTTTCAGAAAATGGTATTCCATATTAACAATGTGTGGTTGCTGGTTCCCTTTTCATATTGCTTGAAGCTGCCTTTTTTGCTTATTTCTTCATCAGAAATGTAAGCATGTACCATGACATTCTATGGCATACCTGTGAGAAACTGTTTCTAAAATCCATGCTACTGTGTTTAACCTACATACAAATAAAGAGATGTCTGTTTTCTATTTTACCCATCATTTTGAATGCTGTTTTTCAGTTGTGATTAAACTTTTTGCTCCTGAAATGGAGGTAGAAATATCACATCATACTGACTTGACCCAGTGACAGGGAACTACTAAAATTCTTGCTGTAAATGAGAATTCTGACTATTGAACCAAGTAAAATGTGGTCAGTTTTATAGAGATTATGAAACTAGTGGGAACTGTTTGCAAAACTTCTTTTGAAAATATTTAATGTAATTTTGCACGACAGAAATATATTTTTTTCTGTTAAAATCTGCTGAAGCTCTTATGTTGCCCAGGCAGATTCACATTATCACACCAAGGATGGATCTTTTACAAAGATGAAACTCTAGATATTGCTCCCATGATTACTGACACACTACTGCCTATGAGAACACCAGTTCCAAGATTTAGATTATGGGACTGGTATGAAGGCTTTTTGCATCACAAACCCAGTGTATGCATGTGTGTAAAATGTGTCTGTATTGTCTATATCAAAACTTGCCGTTGTGTATAATATAATTGGATATTATTTCTTCTTTGAACAGACGAAGAGTTTTTTATTGAGATATGATTCTTAGGGGATGTGCTCCTCTGTGAAACAGTAAGATGTGAATAAAGCTACAGCAATATTTACAAAGAATTGAAAGCATAGGATCTAGAAATAGCTGCATCAAGAGAAGTGTGGCCAGCAGGTCAAGGGAGGTGATTCTTCCCCTCTACTCTACCCTCATGAGACCGGCCCCCTTGGAGTGCTGCATCCAGTTCTGAGGTTTCCAACATAAGAAGAACATGGGCCTACTGGAGTGAGTCCAGAAGAGGGTCACGAGGATGATCAGAGGGCTGGAGCATCTCTCCTATGAGGACAGGCTGAGAGAGCTGGGACTGTTCAGTCTGGAGAAAAGAATGCACCAGAGAGACCTTATAGCAGCCTTCCAGTTCCTGAAGGGGCCTACAGGAAGGCTGGGGAGGGACTTTTTACAAGGGCAGATAGTGGTAGGATGAGGGGTAATGGCTTTAAACTGAAAGGAGGTGGGTTTAGATTAGACATTAGGAAGAAATTCTTTCCTGTGAGGATGATGAGGCACTGGAACTGGTTGCTCAGAGAAGTTGAGGATGCCTCCTCTCTGGAAGTGTTCAAGACCAGGTTGGATGAGGCTTTGAGCAAACTGATGTAGTAGAAGGTATCCCTGCTCATGGCAGGGGGGTTGGAACTAGATGATCTTTATTGTCCGTTTCAGACATTCTGTGATTCTATGAAAGATTTATTAAATGTAAAAGAATGTAAAAAAGCAATAGCATATGTAAGCATGGCCCTGAGGAAAAGAGCTAAGGGAGTAGATGCGTGGTACTCACAATTCTAATTTGTGCTATTGTCAGAGTACAGAAGCTTTGAAGAAGTGGTCTTTGAAATGTGCCATTGAATAACTGCGTGCCACCGCAGTTTGCTCGTGACATGTCTTTCAGAATGAGCAATTAGGCCTTGTTGAAACAAACCCCAGAAGCCATTTTGGAGATAGTTCCCTTTGGCTGACAATATAGCTAAGACTATACATAGATTTGGTTCCCTCTGTCCTACACAATCCCCCAGTATTAATGCAATGGGCTTTGCATCCTCAGGCAACTCAAGCCCTATTCAAAGTATGCAATAGACAGTTCCAAATCATGCTATGAAAACACCACCTTGCTGGGCTGAGACATGCTGTTTTGGACAGCTTGAGCTGAAAATCCCAAAAGCATAATTATAATGTTCCAGGGTCACAAGGGCAGTGCACAGAGCCCAGGCAGCTGCAGGACTGAATGTCGTGCGCTGTGAAGGTGGCCAGTTGGCCTTAAGGGGGCAAACCATTCTGTAACCCATAGCCTAAGGGACAGGATGATCCCGGGAGTGGCTATACTGAGCAATGTATGTGTAGCATATGTTGTCTACATTCTTGCATAGAAAGTGGGAAAAACCACTCAAGTCTTAATAACATTTTATAACACATCTTTCTCATGCCTGAACCTCCACAACTTTCATATATTCCTCTAACTGTTTTGCCTATATTATCTGGACAATACCTCTTCCCATATGTTTATGGTGTTTAAATCCAATGGTACAGGCCTGGAATCCTCATATCCTGTTTCCCAAGTAGAACATTATCTTATGTACTATAAATAGAGTCAACATCTTTCCTTCTGTTTCCTTCAGAATAAAAACCTAACTCTAACTAGAAACCTATACATAGAGCTGGCTGCAGGATTATAAATGCCATATGGATGTGTGTTTCCCTTCTAGTCTGAATATATGCACTTAAAGTAGAAGCTTAAAGTTATCCCCTTCTCCATGGCATTTCTCATTCAATGACTTAAGTGGCCTGATGTTCACGTGCACATCTTTTTAGGTACCAATTTCTTCCTGTACACTGGATAAACAGTAAGATTGCTAGAAGTTATAACTGCAATGTTGATCTTATACTCTATTTGTGATTTTAGCCTGTAAGTTTGCTACCAAACTATTTTGAATAATATGAGGCTCATAAAGTTTAGACTACAAAAATAGATTATGTGATAGGCTTAGTTCCCGTTTTTGTTACATATCAAAGTTATAGTAAATGAAATATAAACTGTGTGCAGAAGTGTCAGATGATGAACAACATTCAGTCTGTAGACGTCCGAAGGCTGAGAGAGGAAGCTCATGGAAGTGCATCCTTGCTTCTGTTCTCCTGAGCAGTGACTGCTGACAACTGTCAGAGGCAAAATAGGTGGGTATTATGTCTGAAGTAAAACAGCCATTTTAAATGCTCCTAATAGAACTGTGGAATTGTAAGACCATGAAGTGTCCAAAAAATCTGATATAAAAGACCTATTGGTATATAACTTGTCTGTGGAAGAGAAGGCAGTGGAGAGCACCAACGTAAGAAGCATAGTTTTCATCATTTCAGTCTAAATATTTTCCTTGGTCCTCTTTAGTGTATAAAGTGGGTTTAGCTAGTCATCAAAATAAAGACACATAATTTATGTTAGATGTCAGTTCCAAGGAAAGCTTCTGCTAAATCTTACATACAGTCTAGAGAGCAGAAGCATTTGTGGCTGCTTTTTTCCTGTATGTTTTCAAAGTGGTCATAGTACTCATGCTGTTTGAGTCCTGTTCCAGAAAAAAATGGATATAAAATATAAGTTTCAACACAATTCCACATATAGTGACATGCTAAACATCAATAACAAGAGAAATCTGAGTTTCAGGTATAAGTCCATTGCCAGTGATTTCTGAGGAAGTGATAAAAAAAAATATATTATGAGGAACAGGAGGGATGGAACATTTTAAATAAATTTATGAAAAATTATTTCAGAACTGACTGTTTTAAATGTTTTAAAAAGATATTGGATTATTGTTACAGAGACATTTTCCTGTTACATGGGAAATGATATTGGGTGGCTGCTTTAGTGTGGTACCACAGACAACATCTAACTACAAAGCAGTAGTAAAGGCCTACACCAAGGACATAAACTGCATGTTGCAAATCTAAATGTAAAGTGCTTGAAGATGAAAAATGAACTCAAGACCTGCATGGTGTTTCCACAGAATCTTTCTCATACAGTGTAGAGATCTTTACAACATGGTTATTTGTGCTCTGCAAACTGTCTATCCTGCTCCTAGGAAGGAGGTTGTAATCTTTACATAGTTCTATGTTTTCACAAGAATGATATATTAAAAAAATAGGTACCAGTAGAATAAATCACAAAAATATGAAGATATTTTCATCCATGACATAAAACAGGGTTCTTGGGCAGTGAGAAGATATTAAT
The DNA here is from genome assembly GCF_000700745.2 of Antrostomus carolinensis. Classification (NCBI taxonomy): domain Eukaryota; kingdom Metazoa; phylum Chordata; class Aves; order Caprimulgiformes; family Caprimulgidae; genus Antrostomus; species Antrostomus carolinensis. The sequence continues at coordinate 32,914 of NW_010337730.1, read as the reverse complement.
TTTATCAGGTGATACAGTGCTGATGCCTACAGGAAATTTAGGAAGGGAAATTTGTTGATTAAGTATTATTATTGCTATCTTCAGAAAAGAAACGATACTTTAGCAATATTTTGTTACTATTTGCTATTTAGCAGTTCAGGAAAATCCCATTAGCAATATGTATTTGCTAAGAAGTTGCACAGTAGTTGGGGGAAAAGAAACTAAACTGGATAAACATAAATGATACTTCTGTCTTTCACAGACGGTGTGAATAGTCCAGAGTGAAGGTAACATCCTACCCGCAACAGTTACATGCATGTATTGGTAAAATGTCAAAAGCAGATGAGAAGTAACATTGATCCTGGAAAGAAACCAAAGAATGACATAATCAATTTAGTGGTTCCAATTTACAGCCTAAATTGGAAAAGGTAAAAAGAATTATGCAAGCACAAAAGCAAATGTCATTGTAATAAAAGTAAATAAATAAAGAGAAAATTATTGAATTTGAAATTTTTTAACTTCATATGCCATTAGTTTTGATTATGACTTTTTCTGAAATCAGAGAATATGAAGGTAGTCTTGTGGCTGTGCCTTATGCTTCTTAATTTCAATGTCCTGATGCCCTTGTATACTGAAATTCGTCATTGGTAGGTTCCATAGGTCCTTTAAAAAAGTTGAGCTAGACAATGAATCTACTAATTCAAAAACCACCAGTTTAATAAAATAATTAGTTTTAAATTAACACTATGCTTATGTGGCTTTTCATGACATCCGTCAAAGCTGTGTATAAAAGTTTATATTATGAACTAACTACTCTCTGTCCTGTAATTAAAGGGCACATGATGACCTCATGAACCACCCTTTAGACTTCCAATGCTTCTGGCTTTAATATTCTGTGCTAGATTCACAAAGCTCTTCTACAGATGTTAAGCGTTCAATCCTGAAGGCTCCACTTCATCATCAGGTAATTAGTATTTTCATTAACTTGCTTATTGTCAAGGAAAATGAGCCTTGATCATCTAATTTTTCCTCAATGAGTTGAATATTGTAATATATCTATAATTAATGTGTTTTATGCCACAAACGTGTAATGGAGTGGAAATCTGATCCTGCTCCCAGCAGTCACTGTCAGTAAATGTTTGATGAATAAACAGAGACTTTCTAATGGGAAATGGTGGCGACTTTTATAAGCAGACACAATAAAGACTTTATTAACATACTTAAGAAGCATTCTGGGAAATAGAATTGAATGCATTATTACTGTAGGCTCCTTTTGTGAAAAGTAAATTTTACTGTCCCCATAACAAATGTTTGCTTGTTTGATGTAACTTGTAGTGTCATTCTTTTATGGAGCATCTTTCAGTGTAAATCTATGAAGCATTTTAAATTAGCTACATATTCCCTGTAGGTCTATGATCTAAAAAAGGAAAAAAATCCTTCTGAAATTTATATAAACTAATAATTTATACACCTGGCTGTAATGGAAAAAGAAATAAAATCCCCCACCACCTAGCAGATATATGCACAATCAAATTAAAGTGAAAGTCTTAAAGTGAAAATATAACAGAAGTGTTCAGAGAGTGAAGAGAAGCTGGGGTGGAATGGCAGATCATTTGCAATGCTACATTTGCTATAACTAAGACTAAATATGTCTTTAAAATGTATTAATTAATAGCTTCAGACGTGATATCAAGATGCTATGATAAAGAGCCAGGAGTGTCTCTGGCTAGTCCAGAATATATTTAGCTTCTTGACTGGTTCCAGAATGGAAACTAAAACTGTATTGGCTCAGTTTTCAAAGGTGTGCCATGTACACAGCCTGTGCTCCAGTCAGAGATGGCTACAAACTGTAAAAACACAGCCTTCAGGAAAAAAAAAAAATCCTTCTTTTTTTTTTTTAAGCTGGCACGGTGTTTGCCTTCCCAGAACACACTGTATCTAGGGATGAACAATTTACCTAAGCAAGAAAGACACTTGAATCACATTTACTGCTTTTACTCAGCTAAGTGCAAGTTCTGCAATTTGCATGCAATTCAGAAGCTTTCTGTGGGATTGATGTGATGGAGAGGACAGGAATAAAAAGAGGAGAGGAGAAAAGGAGAAAGGATAGAAAGCATGAAGCAAAGAGAAGTTGTTGCAGTTGTTGCTTCTCTCCACATCCCTGTCATGGGAGCTTCAAATACTCCCTGCTCTGAGCCACCAGCATCAGCTGCCACTGCTTTCAGTGAGCAGCTTTGACACCCAAAATCCTTGCCTGACCTAATGGCAGTGTACAAGCACAGGGTGGGAAAGTCTCCCATGCTGCTTGCCCTGCCATAAGCAGTCCAGAGACAACTGGTGGGTCAAACACCAGAGCATGCTCTGGGGCAGGAGCTGTAGACACAACCATGGGGAGCTGGCTCTGTTTCACGTGTCTGAAAGGGAACTTGTCAGCTCTACCTCATGGAGAGGACTCAACACACCTAGGATGTGGTGCGTCTGTCCTACTTTAGATGTCTACCTTAAATTTCTGAACCAAGCTGTAATGTATTATTTTAACTTGTTTGATTTTGGAAGTAAAAGATTTAATTTTATGTTCTATTAAGATATTTTTAATATTATATTAATATTTTACATTGTTTAGAGAAAAAAATGTGGTGGGCCATGTGTAATTGTTAAAGAACTTTAATTCCATAAGGAAAGCCAGTGCTTTTGCTTTTTATTCCAATTTGGTGGAATGAATGTCAAAATTGTCTTTGGACTAATTTTTTTGTTTACAATTTGCTCTGGTAGATATAAAACCAGAAAACTGAGGTTTTGATACAAGTAATTCCCAAGACAGAGTTATTTTGTAGATGCATCCAGAATTCAGAAAAGAACTGCCTATTCTTGTCCGTTATAACTGTCCAGATGTAGATGTGTATCATGTCATCTACATTTAAAGTAGCTGTTAAACTCCTAGAGCGATCAACTGAGAGCCACTGTCACTTGCAGATTGTGATTTATCTCATCCTAATGTAGATCTCTGGAATAAGCCAGACGAATCTCAGTCCAAAAGTGTGTATTTCTTGTCACCTCTTCACTAATTCTAAGGAGAATCAAAGGTGTCTCACTTGGATACTGAAGGCTACTTAATAGATGCTTAGACTTAACCTAGATAAATCTCCCTTTGAAAACAAACTGGTCAAAACATTAGGAATATGACTGTAGAGAATAATTTAGAATGTTAGAAGATGAAGTTATGAAGCTGAAGTTGATTTTTTAAAATGATGGTGTAGGTCAGATGTGATCTTGACTTACTACAGGAAAAGAAATTTCATTGAAAATATTCAGTAGGAACAGGATTGTGAAAAACTTATGCGGGGAATTTTAACTCTGGCCTAAAAAGTTTTTCCTTTAGGCAGGTTCTCCATCTGTCTGAAAAGGGATTTAGACAAATCATTGTGGAAAACATGTTAAGAAAATTAAGCAATATGGCTGAAAATTGTGTTCATTCCACTTAAATTTAAACACTTAGATAAGGGTCCAAAACGAGGTGATTAATCACCACAGCTTCATCTGTGGAAAGACCATCTTCATATCCAGTCCTCTTATGTGGTGTATTTGTCTCGGCTATTGCTATCTACAAATGGGAATGAAAATATGTTGAGCTCTGAAGTTTGATAACAGTGACCTTTGACAACTGTAATTTAGCTATAAAGGTCAAAAAAAAAATCTTACATTGTCTGAAAATTCCAGGTTTGAATTTAAAAGTTTTTTAGGAGTATGGTTGAGTCAATATCAGAATAACATTTTCTATTTTTTATTTTTTATGTTCACTGTTGCGATTATTCAGATGGATGAGGTACTTCACAAAAGGTGGAAAAAAGGAATATCAAAATCTTAAAATAAAAAACCTAATAAATCAATATATAAGATTTATTTTAGTGCTCTCTGTTATCATAAACAAAACCAACTAGTTTAAACAGTGGTCCAATTTTCAGAATGTTGGAGGAGAGAAAGTTATGTACTCTTCTGAGCAAGAAGACCAGTTAAGCAAGATTTTGTGACATTTCAGTTTTCAAGCCAGTGTGTTGGGTGGAATCCAGACTGTTCTGAAAGTAGAGGAAGTTTTGGCAGGGTTTTTCAGTGCGGTCAGGATTACATTTGTCTTCTCCAGTTCTCTTACGTGGCAGCATACTGAACAGTATAGGAAATATCTTAGAATTCACCTAGTGCTTCCCTTAACTAAAAGCTTATTATTTTGTACCTGAAAAGCAAAAAGGGAAGAAAGTATTTTGCAGGCCAGAATTAATTACCACCACAATGGATAAAATTGAGGTACATCCTTTTTTTCCCACTGGAACTACTCAAGCGGAAGACAACAGACCATTGAACACCAGCAGCACAGAACGGAAGCACAGTGCTGTTCTCCATTATGTTGCTATTGATCTCAATATCTACACTTTTTTTTTCTAGTTTACACTATCATTACTGAAACTAATATTTGATCCTATCTTTTACTAAGAAGTACACGTACTTCTACAGACTTTGTTCATCTTACATATTTTTCTGGAACTACTTTTGATAGACATTTGGTAAGATATTTACCTTTGGATAAGATATTTGAATTTTTAAGAAATAAATTATTGAAAGTGCAAGTTAATGACTTTTATGAAAAATCTTAATTAGAAATAGATGAAACAAACATGGCAATGGAAAACCAAAGTAATATGCCATTTTCTATTTCACTAGTAAAGGACAGAGAAGAAAAAGTGGTTGGCAAAATAATGCATATAAAGGCCAGATATCTGTGTCCTGAGGCCATCAGACACTTCCCTAATGGACTACAGAATGTGTAAAATAATTAATCATGTGGAAAAGGTATTGCCAGGGTTAGAGATGGGGTCTTCAGATTTTAATGGAAATGCTCTGTGATTGAGCTGGGAAAAAAACCTTCTGTAGTTAGAAGAGGAGGGCATCTGTCATACTTAGCTCATAATAGTTTAGGAACACAATAAAATACCAGACATGCTTCAGCACTTTTATTTTTTGAGGTATTAAAACTATATATAATATAGGAAAAGCACAAATATATGGTGAACCACTGTCCATGGCAGTCTTCACAAATTTCAGTAGGAGAAATGCTTAAAAGGTTAAACTCAGACTCTCTGGGGTCAGATTTGTTCCCTCACTAGCAATACATCTCCCTGACTAAGCTTTCTGTATATACTTTAAAAAAAAATACAGCACATTTTCTACCTGCCTATTTGACAGGTTGCTGAAATAGAGTGAAAATGAATAGTTTTATTCATTTCTTTGCTAGGGGCCTGAACACAATGAGTATATCTTTTAAAAAAATTTTTAATATTAACATGCGGATTTTACAGGCAAAGAGAAGTACTAAGATTAAGACTGAAAAACTTCAAAGACAAGTACAGCTAAGGTTATTTATGCATATGAAATCTAAATCTGTCCCTCTGAAGGAGACATATGGTACGGTCTTTAGTCATATCATCTGGTACCTTCTGCAGGTTACCTTCCTCATTTGTTGTATAGGATAAACAATGTTCATTTTTTGAGCGGTTCCTTTACTTTTCTTGCATCCCCATAGTGAATGTAGCCCTTATTTCTTCTGTCTTATTTCAATCACTCATCCAACAGTGTCCAAATGTGGGTGTTCAAATGAAGATGGCTAACATCTGTGTTTTATTCAGAGCTTGAACATTATGCAGTATGCAGGGATGTTACTCAGTACTCCCACAAATTGAACTGAGAATCTTCAAACTGGATGCTCAGAAAATGACAGTACAGTCCACTGTAAATCATACAATTTGAGAGTATTAGTCAATGACGTTACTAGCCAATAGGCTTGAAAAAGCAAGATATATCTATCTAGCCATGCAGGAGATTTGTTAGAGGCACCATAGGAAACATTTAAAGGTTCTCATCTGAATTAGTGGGTACAAGTCAAATTATATACAATAAAGAAAAATTAGTTCAAACTGAAATAGTGACACAGAGAGAATGAATTAGTTACACACTGTTCACTTGTCTTCGCACTTTTTGAGTCTGTTTAGAATCAGAAGTACAAGTGTTGAAATGTGCCCAAAAGGGATTTTTTGGGGGGTCATCAATAGTCAAATAAATATTTCAAGAGAATCTAAACTTGTGAGTTTTCCAGTTCAACTAATCCAACCTACAATTATACTTTAAAGAATCTAAACGATGTCAGTATTCATAATTTTAGAGGGGTTTTATTGCAGCATTAACAGTTTGATCCCATTCAGGAAAAAGTAAGTTTTAAATTAGCCATTTAAGGAGAAAAAGAATTAACTGGAAAACCATAAATATATCAACATATCACAGTAGGAATACCTGTATGAAGCAGAGGAAAAAACATTCCCATGTAGCCAAATCTAGGATCACACTAAGTGTCAGGTTGCACTGATTAGACCAAAAGGATGTATGAAAGGTGTTGATAACAGAACACTAAAGTATTATTAATACTGCTTTCCAGCTTGGGCAGGAAGTTCATCCCACTCAGCACTACCATCTGACTAGGACTACAGGAGTCTTAATACTATAGAGCAGCTCACATCACTCTACAAGCAAGACTCTTGTAGACATAGTGAAGCTTCAGAATCTACACATTTCAGTCCTGTTGCCTTTGGATGACCTCTGGATAGAGAGAAGGGACTGGCTGCCAAGAAAGAGGCATCTAGAAGATACTAGAAAGGTTGCACTGGGAGGAAAGAGGGGGTGAAAAATATAAAGGATATGTATCTGAATGGGACTGAACACTAATAGAAAGTTAAAAGGGCTGGATTTCTGCCCGTACAAGTTAATGGGAGTTTTGACATTTATTTCAGTAGCTGTGGTGTCGGGCCTTGGTGAATTAACAAGGGCTAGAGCATGGGAGAGAAGGAAACAGGCTGCCCACAGTAGTAAAGCTGTTTGTGCCTGAGCGTATGACTGAGCTGTGATTTTGTGTGTGTATATATATATTCACACTAACTTTAATCCACATTGAGTAGATACTTCTTAGGGTGCCTAAAGCTTCAGCACAGGCTGCACAAGCCTGCAGAGCACTCGGACACTTCCATAGAATCATAGAATAGTTTTGTTTGGAAAAGACCTTTAAGATAATCGAGTCCAACACTAACCTAACACTGCCAAGTCCACCACTAAACTGTGTCCCTAAGTACCTCATCTACATGTCTTTTAATACCTCCAGACTCAACCACTTGCCTAGGTAGTCTGTTCCAATGTTTGATAACCCTTGCAGTGTAGAAATTTTTCCTAATATCCAATCTAAACCTCCCCTGGAACAACTTGAGGCCATTTCCTCTTGTCCTCTCACTTGTTACTTGTGAGAAGAGACCAACACCCACCTTGCTACAACATTTCAGGTAGTTGTAGACAGTGATAAGTTCTCCCCTCAGCCTTTTCTTCTCTAGACTAAACAGCCCCAGTTCCATCAGCCTCTCTTCACAAGACTTGTGCTTCAGACCTTTCACCAGCTTTGTTGCCTTTCTCAGGACATGCTCCAGCACCTCAATGTCTTTCTTGTAGTGAGGGGCCCAAAACTGAACACTGTACTTGAGGTGTGGCCTCATCAATGCTGAGTACAGGGGGACAATTACTTCCCTAGTCCTACTGGTCACGCTATTTCTGATACAGGCCAGGATGCTGTTGGCCTTCTTGCCCACCTGGGCACACTGTTGGCTCATATTCAGATGGCTATTGACTAACACTCCCAGGTCCTCTTCCTCTGGGTAGCCTTCCAGCTACTTTTCCTCAAGCCTGTAGTGTTGCATGGGATTGTCGTGATCCTGGTGCAGGACCTGGCACTTGGCCTTGTTAAACCTCATGCAATTGGCTTTGGTCCACCAATCCAGCCTGTCCAGATCCCTCTGTAGAAGCCTGTTCCTGTCCAGCTTGGTGTCATCTACAAGCTTACTGATGGTGCACTCGTTCCTCTCATCCGGATCATTGATAAAGATATTAAACAGAGCTGACTCCAATACTGAGCCCTGAGGAACACCACTTGTGACTGGCAGCACAAGCAGCTGCTATCCCCTGAAGTGCATGCTGCTGCATCTTTATTCAGATGTAGTTGTATCTCCTCCAAGCACCTTTCCCCAAACTGCAGGCATGATGTAAGTATTTGGAAGCTCTGGGCTGCAGGTGACGGGTGTTTCAACATCTCTACCATATGGCTGCAGAGAAGGTAGTCGATGTTCAGATTTTATAACATGAAGTCTGTGCCATGATGCTCAGTTTCCAACACACTGATGATGCAACCAAACTATGTTGTAATAAATCATGTATGTGTGAGTGTGTGTGTAATGATGTTTGCTTGAATTCTTAAAAAAATAAATATATAAAGGAAAAGTTAAAGGTACATACAAGCACTGATGGACCCTTAAGTGCAATGGGTTATTCTGGTGAGAGGGGGAAGGAGGCCAGTTGTCTGAACATCACAGCTGTGGCCCAGTGATAGACAGGCTGGGGCAGTGGAGGTGAGAAGAATGGTCATATGATGGTAGTTGAAGTGTCAAGGGGGTACAATTTATTGAAAAGCAGATCACAAAGGAGAAAATCCTTCCTGCGTATTATTAGTGCTATTGATTGATTTATATAGTGCATTTCTTAAGCAAAGCTCTTTATAGAATTACAAACTATTAAAGCTGAGTGAATAACTCACAATGAATAATTTATCCCATGAATTTAACCTTTCTTTCTGCTCATGGAATAGCCACAAAGAGATCACTATTTCCTTAATTATTCAATGACTTTTTAAATGAACTTTTAAAACACTATGAACTGATCATGAACCAAGAATGTTCTGATAATACAAGATAACCAAGGTTTATTTGGGTCAGGATTGTTTAGAGGCAATCAAACTTGTGGCTAACAAAAGCATGTGTGCTATCCTATGCAAATCTGGAGCTTGTGGTATGTGTCTACTACAGAGAGCAGTGCTTTGTAGAGATAGACACAGTTATAGACACAGTTTTAGGACAGAAAGCATGAGAACTGTGGCAATGCAGAGCTCCAACCCTGCTATCCATCCCTGAGCAGAAACAGCCTCGACATAGGACAAGATTTACTGCCACTACTTGGAGATGCTGACAAGTGTGGATGCACAGAGCTGCAAGGTCTTGTGGAAATGGGGGAGCCCCTCCACAGTGCTATGCAGCTCAGGAATACCTAGACATACTCCCTGTACACATCAAGCCAGCTGGTTATGCACCTGAGTGCCATTTTTTTTGAATCAAAGCCTGAATTCATTGTGATTCAGCATAAGGCATGCAGTAAATTTTTTCCTTGACAGGATGAGTATGTAAAGTTCTGGATTTGAAAGCTATGCTATGCTAAAATACCTCTTCCATGAATATTCAGGTAAATAGCATCCAAATCTATTCTTTGCCTTGTTTTTGCCAGGATAGCTTAATTCCATAAATGTTGGCAGAAATGAACACCAAAGAAGAGAGAACCGCAAACTGTGACAAAATCGCGGGAGAAGTTGTGCACTGTGCACTTGACCCGCAAAACAGCTGTCCCTTGGAATAATTGTTTCACTTATATTAAACTTCAATCATCCCTGGGGAAAAAGGGAACTAAGCAGTAATAGGAGTAACAATGACACTCTCCAATAGTTTGGGGAGAAGATTATGTCTTCTAAAAAGAAGTGGGAACTGAGGTTTCATTAGGAAATACAAGAAGGACTTGGTAGCAGCTCATGTTAACCTGTCCTCTATAATGCAACCATCACTTCTGGAGGCTAGGGGTAAGTTCTGAAGTTGTATGGAAATACTCACCATCCTACACTTTAGCCCATTTCCTTTCAGGATATGCCGCAGGACTTTTAAAAACTGTTTCATGAGTAAAGTTTCATGCTGCACAGGTGGAGAAAAATGAGATTCCAGCAGAGCTCACTGCTCTGGCAATGCTCAGTCCCTTTTTAATTACAGAATAAACTTTGAGATATTTCCACTACTACTGTATTCTAATGCAATGGTAAACAATAATGAGGAGTAATGCATTTTGGAGCTGCTTCTGAGTGTGTTTGTTAGTGCTTCTCAGTGTTAATACCTTGAGCATGACAGCAGATTAATAATTCACCTGTAACAGCACAGTGCAGTCTTTAAATTGAGTAATTTAAAACAAGTTATTAACAATAGCTATTTTTTTTTAAAGAAGAACTTGATTTGGTATAAGGAAATACAAAATCCTACTTTCAGATCTCTACTCAGCTTCCAGATGGAGAGCAGAATGTCTGAGTTTTTATTAATCTTTACTGAGTCTTTATCTTTTGGATTTGGGAGTGTAATTTTACTGAAAAATGACATTAATTCTGCTGAGACCTGGTTTCTGTCAGCCCTTTTGGCAGGCTCAGGGTAGCTCTTTTGGAGTGACCTCCCAGTGGTTAGGTCCATATCTTGAAGCAGTCATGGAGTGCACACACCAGATGTCTTTTGGCTGTCAGGAAACCAGAGGAGCTCTTGGATTGCTTCTGGGCTTCCACATCCCAGGACCAAGCTGGAGCAGGTCCAGTGCAACCCTAGGGTGAGTATGAAGTGGATTTCAGGTTCTCAGTAAGAACTTTTTTGATGTATAAATCCATTCCTACTTGTCCACAATAATCGATAAGTTAGACATAGGCTCAGTTAAGGAAAAGGCCTAACTTAATTTCAGTTTTAGGCAGTCTGGATGTCCAAATTGAAAATATTATGCAAACAGAGATAAAACACTGTGCAGACTTTCTGATGAAATTTAAACCTTTCAGATCATTATTACCTTTTGAGAAAGTAGCTATGTTATACAATTTTCCTAAAACACGTGCTAATTATGATAATTTGTTGTTCTCATTTTAGCAAGCTAAACAATCCCTCTACCTTCATAATATTGGAATAGAGAATCAGATAATTTTGGATACCTGATCACTGTGCACTTCAGATGTTTAACAAATGTTATGAGTGTAAGTGTGCATCTCAAACGTATATTTATATTGTTGTGCATAGAGTAATGTGTCTTCCGGGTCCTATTGTAAACAAGCTGTCAAGCTTAACTGGGTTAGCCTGCAAAAATATCTTTCCATAAATAAATTGAACCCTCCCCCCCAACAGCCAAGCAGCCTATTTTAATGGGCTTGAATGGCAAATTTGAGGGGAAAAATATAATAACACTATGATGCAGTCCTGTGCAGACTGTTTCTAAAACGTCAGTATTTGTAACTTTAGGACATAGTCAGATTTTGGCTACTTTTCTTTGTTCTCTGCTTGGTGATGTGGAAAATTCCATATTCAGTTATGTCCAGTCACGCCCAGTTTGTTATTCATCTGTTTTAGTTCACTCATGTCCTACCAACTTAGATATGAATAAAATTATCCATAGAGAGATCAGGAGTGCATTTGCCTTGCAATGTGTTCAGCGCTGCAGCAGCAGAACAGAAGTACGACAACATCAGACAGAAGAAGTGACTTTTACAGACAGCTCAGTACCTGAGGAGGATTAGAAGTAATACACAAAATCCAGAGATTATTCCTGGTGAAATTATAACACTGTTAACAGAGATCAAATATAATTTATTTTGGCTTCTTTCCTAAGCATGAAATCTCTGTTGCTGCGGTTGTTTGTCTCTTCTCTGTCACCCTCTTTGATCTTCTTTGTTTTCTCATACAAATACTGTATGTAATTATGACATTTATGCCAACCTTTAAAATAAAATCACTTTTGTTTTGAGGAGGTTTATATAGTAGTACTACCAGACTTCTCATAAACCCACAGTAAAATGCTCTGACATTCTAACAGATGAAAAAATAATTGATTACATAGAACTTATTTTAGAACTTGATAATTAAGGTTATGAACTGCTTCCATTAAGAACTCCAGTTTATCTGTTCGTTCTTTTAAGGAATTATATGGTCTGTTTTTTAATCACTGAAATGAAAATTCCTTCTTTTTTAATTAAAAAATATTTTGTTTTCTGGAAGTTGCTGATGAGGAAGTTAGTGTAAAAGATACAATTATCTTTTCTCCTTTTTCAAAAGGGGTTTAAAAGTGAGTAAATAAAGATAAAAATTTGAAAGCCTCTCCAGTGGAGAGCCTCTCCTCCTTCAATGAGGACTAGGTGATAGGCATTTGAAAACTAATGACATATTTGGAAGATTTTTCAAATTGCTTTTAGTATATATTAGATCATTTTGAAAGTGAAAAGTTTCTGTTGCTGTATCTCTCTTTAGTGTGAACTCATACTGAGATTTAGTTTTTCACCCTCTATTGCAATCAGTGTTGGCTACTTCATTGCCTTCATCTTGGATAGCCACCAATGTTAACGCTTTTGTGTACCACCATTCTGACTTAATAGACCCCCCCTGAAGGAAATATGCATAAATTTGGGTGATTATAGAAAAGTCAAGAACAACAGGGACTCACCTACTTTGTTAACAAACTATGAACTATAACAAAAAAATATAGCATGAGAGGATTAGACTGAGGTTTTCACACCCATCAGTGTATTCTTGACCAACTTGAACACTAAAAATTGCTGCTGCTTTCTTTATAAAAATTAAGATACTTAATGAAGTAAAATAATTCTTCTTCCAAGTTCATAGTAGTATGGCTTAAAAATTCTGTACAGAATAGGAAACTTCAGGAAAAACTTTCCTTTCCTCTTGGCACTGGTCGGGATTCAACACCAAGCTTCACAAGTTATACTGAAAAAAACTATAATTGGGCCTGCTGGTATTGACATCTAAAAGATTCCTGCAGATTTCATCACCACAATTTTTGCCAATGTTGTGCTGCTATGCATTGCTGTGTAGTATTGCACATATAACTATTTCTAAATAATTTTGTATTTTTTTTGTTGTCCAGCCTAGGAGCCTTATCCCTGGCTCACCTAAAACATATCACCAATTAATAAATTCCTCCCCTTTATTCTCTGCCCTCCGAATGAATAAGTTTTGGAAACAAATAATAAATATAGTGACTTTGCTAAATGCATCGAGTTCCTCTCCCCTTGATTAGCTGAATGCAATTTTGTCTGCCAGTACCACATACTGGTTATGGCCTAATGTACTAATGTTATCTGACCTCTTTCACTTGTTAATCAGAAGAGGAATTAATCTGAAGTGTCAAGACTCATGAAACATTGGGGCAATATCTCCAGTGGGGTTGCTAGTCTCCAGATGCTTCCATAATACAAATGGTAAATGCTATATTTCTGTAGACCATTCTTCCTGTGACACCAACTTGCATTGCTCCTTCCTGTCTGAACATTTATTTCCCTCTTCTCTAATAACAGAGAGTCCTTCATTGCCACCACCCTGCCTCAGCCCTCACTCAGTCCTGCTCTAGCTCTGCTTCCATTTCAAAATCCTATAGACTGCGCTCCTTTTTATTAAGTACTAGTCGATGACTTCACCCACAGTCAGTTTTACAGTGAATGTGTCGCTATCCAGATGACCTAATACAGGCAGGCTGTGAAACTCTCCTGCCTTCTCTGTTTCGTTCTAGGTGCTGATTTCTTGGTACATATTTTGAAGTGTACAACTGCAAATATGTTGTTTCTGTTGTGGCCTATCATCAATTTTGACCAAAATACCTCTGTATTTCTCAACCCCACATGGATCTTCCAGCCAACAGTAATATGTTGGTGTTGCATGTGAGTGCAAAAAGAGATTACAGTTATTACTAGGATAATAATCCTTTCTGATTGTTTGGTTTTTGAAATTTGCAGTCTTTAACTGACATTTCCATCATATATTTTAACAGTGTTGATGCCCCTATTTCCTTTTGCTGTCGCAGCACCTTTCCTTCTTTCCTTGTCCCGTGCTTACATCTGATAAAAGTGCATATTGCCGTACATGAAATCTGTTCCTTTGGTGCCAGAACACTAGGGATGTGACACTAAAATTAAGCATAGAAATAGTGGAACAAGATAAAACTGAAGTTAGAGAAGGAGGGTTCCAGACAATTACAGGGCAATTCATACTGAATAGCACTGGACCTGTGCTGACATATTAACAATAAAAAGGAATCATCTGTGGTAAGTCACAGAGGGCATATATAAGTGCAGCCTCAGAGCTATAAAAACCAGACTGACATTTATCACTCTGTGCATATTGGAGCTGTCATGTTGGTCCTCAGATGATCGTGTTACTACCTTCAAGACATTTTTTTAGATATGAAGCAAAGATTAGAGAGGGAATGAGAGAGAGAGAGAGGCTTGCTAATAAGTATTGGGTGAAAGCCGTATAAAGGAATTAGCATTTATATTATTTATTGTCCCTTTTTCATCAGCCATACCCGCTTCTTTCTAATTTTTTCTCTCCCCTTGGATTTTTTTAACCTTGTGCTGAGAAGATCCTTGTACATTAAACCTAGTTCAGCTTCAGAATGGATTAAAATCAGTTTGACTAAGTACTATGTTCAGTGAACAACAAATTGTACAGCTTCACACATTATTATTTGTGTTAAAAGCTATTATGTAAATATAATGGCTTATATAAGCTTAAATAGGATGACACAGGAATGCAAAGATAGGACATACATACAGATCTATTGAAATAATACTCTGTGACCATATCCTCTAACAGAAAATTGCATATTCTCACTCAGAGGGCAGAAAAGGACCATATGTCTATTTTAGTGGTTATGTCCTGAAATGATGCACTTATTCCTTTTATAATATTTTGAAATAAATACATATGGGACCGGTCAGATGTCAACAGTGGCACTGAAAGGAGTATGAATTAGTCACACTGGCACACAGGGCCCTGGAACAATGAACACTGCTCTGGAAGACCCTTGAATGCAAGCCTATTTGCCTCTTAATCCAAATGAATAATTAATGATAATTATCATGCTGCAGTTATTATCTGTGATAATAATATATCCGTAAGGTGAATAAATTCAATCTGCTACTATGCAGAAATGGCAACTCATAATATTCTTAAGAAATACAGATATAATTATCAGTATTAACGGTCAAGAAAAAAAAGAGATTTCTATATAAAGAATTACAGTAAAAGGTGTAAAGTTTAGTGAGAATGAATTTAATTTCATGGTGTTTATTCTTTAACTGTCATTTCTATGGCACCAGTTTGCAATGTTTTCACAGCTTATTTTTCTAAGATCCATTTAGTAAAAGCTGAAATGTGAATTTGCTCATTACAATCTATCCATGACATTTCCATCAGCCCACTGCTGGAGAAGATCAGGCTCAAGATCTTACAAGCATCCATATGCAAACTGGTCCATTTGTGTAGTTCACTATGCTGACAATTTTCCTCAGCTACAAAAACTTTAAAGTATTAAAGTAAAAATCAATAAAACCAAATAAAATATTAAAAGGTCAAATACATGTTTGAAGCTTGTACAAAACCAGCCATAACATTTATTTTTGAAAGCACTGTAGGTGAGCTGTCAGCTAGGCAGAATAGTAGGCAATCATATTTAATCCGATCTCCATCATCAGGCTTGTTGTGACAAAGGAAAAAGGAAGGGGGATGGGTGAACAGGAGCAAAAGAAAGTAACTACCCTCCCATTCTATTTGAAATTGTTTTTATATCTCTTTATTTTGACTATTGAGATTCTCAGTCATATAAATTAAAGACTTTAAAGTCTACTTAAGTTGAATTAAATTAATGACTGAGAAAAAGCTTTGAAATTCAAAGTTCATGCAGACCTTTAACTCACACTAGGAAGGCTTGGATTTTCCCTCCTTCTTTTCATCCTGTGATTTGAGAACTGGTTTACTCAGGGGAATGATAATGAGATGTAGAATTTCTCACCTCTAGGTCATTGCTTCAAATCTGGCCCAGCTTGGTAGGAACCAAAATTCATTATCATCTACTTACGGTTCAGCGGCCTATGTGAAATGGGTTGATGGTCTTTTGGTCTAGTTTTCAGTGGGCAAATGTCCACACAATAGTAAACACTAATTAGCACTGGGATAGGGCTGAAAGTTGTATTCCTAACATAATGTCCGGGGATTGTTGTGACAACCCCTCAAAACTCTGGCACCTTCTGGGACTACCTTCCAGGAGGGGAGGGCATTAGTTCTTTCATGATTGTCACTATGATTCATCCATTTTTAATTTTTTTCTGAAGAAATGGGCAAAAGAAATTGCCTCTTTTTCACTCCCTTTTTCATCAGAAAACAACAGATTTCCCTCAAAGTGGATCCTGACAGGTGACAAGAATAATAACGTGTAAGAGTCAGTAAAAGGATGCATTATTAATCACTCTGGGTTTCATTTAGGCCGTCAGCTCAGTGGGTGAGCTCTGTAGAAGGAAGAGTGGAGATATTATCATTATTATTTACTTGTCCACCCAGGAGTCACGAATGAGGACATCATTGTATTAAGCAATGTGCAAACATAGAAGAGAGTGCTAGTCCCTGCCCTAAAGAGCATTCAATTTAACCATAAACCAAGAAACAGTGTATACTTACAGTTAGATTGACATAGATGGAGGAATACTGAGATGATTATGCTTTGCCTGCCAGTTTAGTGGTTTGTTTTTTTTTTTTTTTTTTAACAACAGCATGATATTTCTAGTAATAAAATGATAAAATATGTTGTCAAGCTTTTTTGTGGGCATCACAGAAAAGAGAGCAATTCTGGAATGGAGAATTAGTAGAGGAGAAGTTGTATTTGCAGGTGTTAAGGCAATCATGAAGGGCAGTTTTGGAGAAAAAGCTTATTTGAAAATGGAACAAGAAGACAGCCAGCCCTGACACTGGCTGTGCATCAAAGTCCAATAATCAA